>NC_083621.1:17086149-17283183 GCF_963584025.1 Labrus mixtus | reverse complement strand
TACAATTTTCAAGATAACGGCAACTTAAGTTTCTATACTATTGAAATGTGTCCATAAAGCTCAAAAATCGAATGATGGATCCAACAAAAGTCCCAAAAAAAAGTGATAAAAAGACAAGAAAACACTGGGAGGTAAGAGACATATGAAGCAGAGCAGGGTTTTGGGGCACGACTTCATCAACTACAAAAGTGGCTGAAAGGCTCCAGCAACACTTATAGTATGAAGGTCAATTACACCCACGCATTTTCGGCATGTAGAAATCAGGATGACTCTGATCTTCATAGTACAAGTGTCGCTGGAGCTTTTTGACCTCTTCAAGTAAGCGTCGTATCACAGAAGCAGGTGGAGGAAATTAACTGACGACAAGAGGGAAGGAACACTGCAACTAAATAGACACTGGGGTAATCAGACACAGGTGAGACAATCAGGGCAATCAACACTGGAGAGAAACCAGACACAGGGAGGAAGTAAGACAGGACAGGAAACACTGGGGACAAGAACTACAAAATAAAACACACGAAGCAATATCAGATAAATTAAGATACAAAACTAAACCACAAACTCACAACAGACTCCTCCATCGCCTTCTTATTTTACTACCCTCATTCCCTCTTCTCACATCTTCTCTCCCTTATCTTTCTTTCCTTTTTTCTTTCTTTTCCTCCTCTCCTCTCCTCCCTTCCCCTCTCCTCTCCTCTCCTCTCCTCTCCTCCCTTCCCCTCTCCTCTCCTCTCCACTCCCCTCCTCTCCTCTCCTCCCCTCCCCTCCCCTCCTCTCCTCTCCTCTCCTCTCCTCTCCTCCTCTCCTCCCCTCCCCTCCTCTCCTCTCCCCTCCTCTCCTCTCCGTCGACAGCTTGGAGAGACTTTGTTGACCGGAGGCACTGCTCCCGACAAAAACTCCTCTTAACTGACAAGACACTCCTCAGATCTCCTGTCACTGTTACCGCAGCAACAGACTCAGACTACCAAAAAGCTCACAGAGATGGAGTGTGTGTCTGTTTGTGTTACACAGAGAGTAACTAGACAGCTGCCAGTCTGACATGTTTTTGAGAGACAAACAAAGATGATTTATATCTGAGAGGAGCGAATAAGAGCAGGAGAGATAATAAAGTTACACAGTGGCCTGGACGATATTTTCCTTAAGAAACCAAAATGTTCTATAGTGACTACCATGAGAAGAGCTTTCTTTGTGTGATTTATAAACTAACGTATCTGCAGCCCATTGGTTAGTTTGAGCTACCCATGTAGAGGCTGACGTCCTCAAAGCCGGCGGCCCGGGTTCAAATCCCAACTTTGGCTCCTTGAATGTTATTCCGCACTCTCTCTATCCTTAATATCCATCTCTATCCCCTCTGCTATCTCTACAACAAAGGAATTAAAAGCATGATTTTTATTTGTACTTTTAAATTAATGAATATTGTACACAGTCAACTTTTGTTATGAATCTTTTCCGAAGATGATTTGGAATCCAACTTGTACGTTTTGGGAAGCACACATAGTCTTTTTTTTTTTAAATAAAATGAGAAGATTGAAACCATTTTCTAGTCTGTGTGTTAAGTGTCAAGCTAAAGCCAGGAGGTCATTAGCCTAGCTTAGGGTTTGACTGAGTTCAAATAAACTTTCTCCTGTCCCTTCACATTCCACACCCTTAACGTAAATATGAGAGTACTTTTAATCTGATCAATATTAACAATATCTTTCTGGAGTATTGCTTTAAAGTTACAGACAGGAGATCCAACCCTGTAAAGTTAGCTGACAGAGAGTTTGGAAGACTTGGGGACCCAGTCAGATCACTTTCACTACAAAGAGAGATTGTCAGCACACTAGGACAACTATTGTGTGAATATGTTTCTTACAGAATTCACAGAGTTGGAAAAAATAATCTGAATGTGAACGACAAAGTGACAGACAGCAGCAGATGCTCACAGTGAACGCTCTTTAATTAAGACATGTTTTCCAGGGCTTGGTTGGTTCTTTTGTCTCGTCAGTAATACAGACATTCAGAGGACACATTCTCCATGGTGATGTGCAAAAAAGCGTATGAAAGGAAAACAGGTACATTCTAATTTACTGTTGGCCTTCGGCCGCAGACACAGACACTTTGTTTTTATATTTTCTCTTTTTAAATTGTTCCAAACACAGACAACAACAAGCTCAGTTCATTGCATTGATTTTCAGCGCTTAAAAGAGGAGACGAGAAGGAAACTTTCCATCTACACCATTGGGATAAAAGGCCGGTTACCTTTTAATCCCTCAGTGGACCAATTATATTTGCTGTTCCAAACAGACCCCACACACAGGGCTGACCTACTCACTCCGGCTCCTGTGGATGTAAAGTCACACACAGGGATCCTTTTATTTAATTTATACCATTTAAACTTTAAAATAGGAAAAGTGGCTTTCCATTCGGGTTTATTATATTTTTTTCCACTCATATTTCAAGTGACAATTGGGGAATCAAACTCTTATTACTTACTTACTCTCTATAGGTCACACCAGGGGAAGAATTTTGATGTTTTACAGACATGAGGGTTACAGATATCCCAGTTTTACATAACTTTGATGATAATTTTAAATATTTTATTACACAGCAACATTTGGTCATTTGTTTGCAATTAAAACAAGTCTCACAAGATGAGACTAGAAGTTTTTCAAAACATACGTTAAAAAAAGTTTTCATACAAATTCATGTCAGTTTTAACAAAATCAATTAGCTTCGCTTGGCTTAGCTTAGCATATACATTTAAAGATAGGTGAAACAGCTGGCCTTGCTCCATTTTTGGAACCCATCAGCTATAATCTAAATGCATTGTAGCCTCTGGGAGACAGTGTATTCAGGGCTTCCAGTGTCACCAGTTCTTATTGATAAAGGACACAGTGTAAAAACTCTGACGAGCAACTTTCAGAAGCAAGAATTGTAGTGGTTTTATGAGACAATATCTAAAACAGATCATTTAGATGACTGCAAAGTTTTCAGGGATTGCATTACAGTAGAATATGTTCCGCCTCTTATACTCCACATGGATTGTTTACTTGCATACAACCAAAGCCAGCCTACTGATTTAGCTTTTTTAAGCAGCATCTTTAAATTGAGGTTAGCATTGCTCTGTCCAAAACTAAAAATATGCCTCTAGATAGAAACTCACTTATCAATATGTTGTATCTCATGTAAACAAAACTCCCATAAAGAATTCCCAAAAGTATTTTCAGCTTGTAAACCTCCTCTAAAAAAACTCTATCTTACCAATTTTATAATTCTGTTAGTAAAACTTTGAACAGGGCAGGGCTAGCCGTTTCAACCATGCTAACCACCTCCCGACTCCAGCTCTAACGTACAGAAGTGACAAATGCATCCAATTACTTATCAAGTTCTGGTCAAGACACCAGCGATTTGCAAAAGTGTAGTTTTGGTTCTGATTGAATTTGCATGTAAATAGAATTTATTTAATCTGTAAACGAGAAGTTTGCTCATGTGTGCTTGTATACTTTCTTGCAGATAAAGATTTTCAGATTGATTCCAATGTCAAGCGGAATCAATTTTAACAAATATGAGGCTAAAAACCAGCAATGTGTCAGCTGATCTTAGCACACGGACATGAATGTGTTGATGTTTGACCTGAAAACTCTGCAATATTGATGCCCTAAGTGGACATCCATGCATGCATTTTATTTACTCTGTTTTCCTGTGATAATGAGAATTATCTGTTTGTTTTACCGAACTCATTTATCTCCTATCCACTGCGGTGCAAAAGCACAACATAACTTTCCTCATTAGTGAGGGCAAGGGCAGAGGTCAGGCCTATCCCAGAAACCAGCCTTTTGTGTTGTTTTTAGATCAACAATAAATTATCATGTTAACACTGGTAAACAAGCTTTGTTATTTTAGATAATGAGCTAAATTTATCAGTTAAAATGGGAAAACCAGCTTCAGTATACCGCAAAAAAAAGAAAATTGAAAGTAAGTCGAGTTCTCAAGAAAACAGCTAAAATTGACATCTTATCACAGGAAAACCAGCTTTGTTATCTCGAGATGACAACATGAATAAGTCGATATCACAAGAAAACAACCCAAAGTGACTCGTTATCACCAAGGGAAACAGAGTAGATAAAAAATGTTACTTCAGTTTGGAACCAGCGACATTTGGCACAAACGTAAAAGAAAGACATGCATGCACACAGCACCCACACAGACACTCCCAGTGGGCCCTGTTTGGGAAGAACTAGTCCCAGTGCACCTTGATCCACACACACACACACACACACACACACACACACACACACACACACACACACACTCTCAGAGTACGCTCATTAAAATGGGACTGACGCACAGTCAGATTTTCACAGCAGCAACACCCCTCTTATCCTTTCTTATGCAACATTCATCTTCCACTTTCCAGGAGAGTGAAACACAGTGTTGTGGTCAGAATAGTGTTCAGAACAAACATTACTTCAAATCTCATTTTCATGTCCCTTTTTTTCCATTCTCAAGTTTGCTATTCCAATGTGAAGTGCAAAGTAAATAAACTCACTGCAGGAAGGTGTGTGATGCAAATAGAGCCAAATGTGTGGAACGCTGGGAACTGAAAAGGGCAGCTTTGATGCGCAAGGATAAGTTAGAAATAAAAGTGCACACAGTATTGCTTCTGGATGGCAGAGACACCGTGTTTAGTCTTTGTTTTTCACTTTTGTTCATTTGAGTGTCTTACACACAGACATATCCGGTCCACAGGAGGGAAAGCATCATCATATCGTCCGAGCGGATTAGCGCAGGATATAGCAGCGATGGAGAACCTGTTCCCATCTGTGCTGTTCCTGTCCCAGGTAGAAGAAATCGATTAATGTGAAGAGGTGAGACAGTCCCAGAGGAAAGAAGACTTGAGGCCTCAGCAGCACAAACAGCAGCAGAGAGAGAAGAAAAACCCAGAGGTGGGACAAAATGTTTTGTATTGTTGTCACAAGTCAAAGTCCCAAAGTCAAATCTAACTCTCAAACTTTGAGTTTTGCAGGATAAAGTCACTATGCGTCAAAGCCTATCACTAGCCTATGTTTTTATCTGTAGGTATTAGAGTTGTCATGACACCAGAATTTACCAAAATTGGGCCCCAAATATTAAGTAATTTCTTGTTTTCAAAATCCCCAAAACTCCTGAATACTGTCTAAATTACTGCTCTGTGTCTGTTGGCAAGAGACATGAAGGCAAATGTTGCACTTCAGCAGGCCACAGAACTTTTGAACTTAAAAGGACCAGAGCCCCTCTCTATCTTTAGTTCCTGGTAGATTTTGTCAAATTTCAGTTTTGTCTTTGCTAGAAATTGGGGTTAACATTCGTTCAACAACCCTTTTGATACCTGTGTTGCCCCTCCATCCATTGTTTGGTCTTCTTCTTTCTGTGTCCATGCGAGAGTTTGGCTTGTTGTCCCGAAGAATGTCAAGTTTAAAATACCAAAGTAATGACTGTAAACTCACAGGTCCTCACCAAGATGACCGTCAACTTGATCATAGTTTGAAAAGATTCTTACAACATTAAAATAATCCAACAGGATATTTAAGACAATAAATAATAATAAATTAAATTCTTTTATTTTGACAAAAATTGGAAAAGTACCCAAGGAAGTTATGATAAAACACGTTACTAAGTTAGGAGATTCCCTCGCTGTTCTTCTGAAGTCTCTCTAGTTCCCTGAAGGCATCACTGATAGCTCTCAGTGTGGCATCATTTATTTCACATCTTATCCACCCTCCTTTCCTCCAGCTATTTGAGTTCTTCCATTTCCCTCTTGCATACAAAGAGGTGTGTCTTCTTCCTCAAATATTTTCCTTCCCCTTTTGTCTTTCTCTCCTGTTAAGGTCAGAATCCTCTTCTTTCATCCCTTCATAGCAGCCTTTTCTTTTCTCAAAAGTTAAAATGACCTGTCCCCAAGCCTCCCCGTTAGCAAATCGTCTCAGCAGTGAAACTTGAAGATGATCAGGACGATCCTCTTGTACTCCTTCCTGAAGTTGTGGTTCAGGACGCCATAGACGACGGCGTTGAGGCAGCTGTTGAAGTACGCCATGAAGTAGCTAGCTGTGAAGAGCCACTCAGGTATCGCCCGGCTCAGCCTCGAGTCCAGTGCCACTGCCAGGCCAATCAGGTTCAGTGGCGCCCAGCAGACGGCGAAAAGCACAAACACCACAAACATGGTGAGGAAGTTGCGGAGGTCGTGTGGTTTGATCTTTGGCCGTGAGTCAGGCTTCACCCTCCGCCTCACCTGGATGACCAGGATCCAGATGCGCAGGTAGCAGTAGGTCACGATGCTGATTGGCAGAATGAAGTGCACCACCACTACCGTGATGGTGTAGAGCGAACTCACTGACTGGGCGAAGGTGCAGGAGTACACCCGCGGGTCGTACTGCAGCGACTCCACGAACCAGTTGGGCACGATGGCGATGATGGTGAGCGCCCAGACGAGCACAACGTAACACATCGTGTTGCTGTTGGAGAAGAGTTTGTCGTATTTAAGGCTGTGGCAGATGTAGCAGTAGCGGTTGATGGCTATGCCCGTGATGTTGAAGATGGAGCCGATGACGCTGAGGCCCATAAGGAAGCCGCTGATCTGACAGTGGATGTAGCCGGCAATCCAGCCATCGTGGAATATGGCGGTCAACACCAGCGGGTAGGGATAGAGGGCGACTACCAAGTCAGCCAGAGCAAGACTCACCACGAAGGCATTTCCTGCAGACATGAGGGGAGAAAGAAAGGTCGTGAGCTGGTGAATTATCTAAAGAACAGATTATTTCAAGTTAAGTAAGACTCAACTATTTGGGAAGGTGTTAGGAATCCTAAACATGTGGATCGTTAAATCTCTTTTATAAGCAGCTAAATATAATCTAAATGGCCAACAAGGTACCCCGTTCACAGTCTATACATTCTCAGGTAGGAACATACCATGAAAAATAAATCAAAAATCCTCGGCACACTGAAACTAACTTTACTGTATTTTATTGTGAGTGAACAACACGTGCTGAGGAAGCTATAAGCTAAATTTAATATTTTGTTCTAAGTCAGGTTAATATTGGGACTCCTTATGTAGAGCAACAGGCATCCGCCAATCAGAAAGGAATGATGTCAAAGGGATTAGGAAAGGACATTTTCACACTTCTAGACACGGTCTCCGTTGGTTTATGTGTCTTTGGAGATCATTTTGGTCATATTTATTTGAAAAACTCAAAAGGATGTCATTCATGTGGATATGAAAGAAAAAATAAAAAAAATAAAATGGACCTTAAATATGTCCTTTGGAGAAACTCTTTGGGTTACCCAATTTAAATCATTGCAAGGGGAGGGAAAAAACAGATCATGTATTAAGAATAAAAGAGTGGGTTCTTTTCTTGCATTGTGTGAAAGAGAATGTGAAAGACAGAAGATTTGTCGCTAACAAATATGAAAACAACACAACAAAAAAGAAAGAAATGAGAGCTGTCAAAAAGAAAAGAAAAACAGCTGAATGCTGCTGAACACACAAAAGCCAAAAAGAAAAAAAAAACATGAACAGGGAACATCAAGCTTGGAACAACTGTGTGCAGGAACAGGACGTTACTGACAGACAGCAGAAAAACAAAAAATAGTTTTGATCAAACAGGCGTGTGAGCGGGAGGCAGACATAAACCATGAAGCCAAAACTCTCAGTCGCATTCTCCTACTTTACTTTAATGGCATCTGGATCATTAGGCTCTCCAAACATCATCTATGCTGCTTAAATGTCTCCACCATCATTACAGGCTAATGATTACGACTGTCATGTACACCCTGCACTCCTTACACTGATCACACACTCTAGTTCATAAAATGTTCATACTAATGATGGACCATTGTTGTTCCCAAGGACTGGGTAAACACTGGTTTTTATGCCATCAACAGATCCATTAGTATCCAAGTTTCTTTTTTTCCCCCCGGCTCTTTGTTCCCCCGAACACCAAATGCTTTCACAGTGAAAAAAGTTCCCGCCCTGCTGATGTGCTCTAAAGGTCTCCCACGTGGGGAAATGAATGAAGTTTGAGGGCCTGATTTAGGAGTTTAACATTTACCTGCCGCCCCAAGTGAACCGTGCTGCATTTCAATTCTACTTCCTCAGTGTTTAAGCCATCGCACAAAGCTCCCTTTATGTAACTATCTTGTGCCTGTCCTTCATTAGTATACCAGGCAGGTTTCTATCTCAGGTTTATACATCCCAAGGTTCCAATTCACACATTTTTCTTTGAGTCGAGTTCCCCTATAATCATCTACTTCATCCATATTGATGTCAGTCACTGACAAAGTTTGAGCTCAAACAAGTGTTAACTTTGATAAAATGTTGAAGCCTCCATGTTCTCTTGGCCAGGTCTTCAAGAAACGAAGATCAAGGTGGTTAAGTAAAGTGTAAATGTTTTAATAGAAACAATCTTCTGTTAAACAAAGGCCATTCTGTTTCATTCGGCCTCTTTCTAAGGCTTACATCATGGGTAATTGCTTGCAATTGATGGTAGAGTGGTTTTCTGTATCTCTAGATACATTCAGAAAATCCAGGGTGAGTAAAAAAAAAAAAAACAGCACTTGCACTGCATTTATTACCACCACTAAATTGCCCTTGGGCAATTCCTGCTAACTGCTCCACAAGAGCCGGGCTCTCTGTAAGACTTCCCAGAGTCCATAAAGGTAAAAAGGCTGAAATAAGGGAAAAATCCAGAGAAAACTGAGTCTGCTTTCACAGCAGAATTTCATGTCTTGTTGGGTAAAATGTTGAGCTCCTTACGATGTCCCATTGGTAATAAATCTGTGACGGTTATAGATATGCACTTAGAGCAACAATGTGTCATTTTGACACTTTAAAACACTAGTTTTAAAGGTTTATTTAGCAGAACCAATGAGTTCCAACTGGGAAAACGGCATCTCTCCCATTTCCACAGAGCGCCAGGCATAGTAACAGTCGGATTAGTAGGCAGTATACTCTTTGATTATGTAGTAGTTTCTTGTGTGGATTTAATTCTTAGTACTCCTAAAGAGAGATTTCATTCCTCCATTCAAATAAGCTTCTGTTTTGCCTTTGTTATTACAATTCGTGTATAGTCAGACTTAAGGTCCTTCCCAACCTTGATAGTAGCCTCTTGTATCTTTATGGTTCCCCTGTTGTTCATCATCTTTACTAGAAGCATTCATATAATTAACATATACTGTCCTTTGCAGATGTTCCAATCAGATCTGAAACAAACCGAGTGGCTGGTCTAAAACCAACACTTACTGTAAAACCCTTTAGTGTGCAGAAATAGATAAATTAAGATGGAGGCTTTATCAAAGTACATAAATCTTCACACACCCAGAGGGGGAGTGTGGTCATTAACTCTGGCAGTGTTAATAACACTTAACTCTACCTGCAAAGCAAAGTGCCTCCATTTAGCATTGATCACTCCCCCCCCCTCCCCCCACTTCATCTTCATTATGAGGAACCTTCATTGTTTGTTATTATTCTGGACGACAAATCTTTGTCACCGAAGAATACTTAGAGAAAAGAGCTGTGGCTCCAAGCACAGAGGCAGGGGACTTGTTAACCGACAGTCAATGCAAATTAGTCCCTGGTTCTGTCTTTATTACTCACGTTTGCCCTTTGGATCTACTCTCAACCATATAGCTCCTCTCATGTGAGCTGAAGATACATGTTAGGGAGAGAGGAGAAGAAACACTGACAGGTTAGAGATTTATTTCCTTATCAGAGGGATTTTGAGAATGACATGAAACTGGCAGAGTCAGTGTCATTAAAGACATTAATACTGTGAACATGTAGATGTGTTGTACCATGTTGTACTTGTGTGGCAGCTTTTTTCATAGTTTCAGTACACTTTTAAACTGTGGAGATTATATTATATATTGATTATGTTGTATTTTTATTAGGGCTGGGCAAGTCAACGTGTTATTTTCGCGTTAACTAATGAATGAATGAATTATCGTCGACAATTATTTTATCTCACATTAACGCAGTTTTTATTATTTATTTTCTTATTGTAAAAGTCTGTTGCTCACTGACTTTTATTTTGTAAAATTCCATCGTGAGCGAGCCTAGTATGTTGCTTACTGCTGCGGCGCTCACAGGAAAGAGGAAACAGTCAGAAAATAATTGGTGGATAATCAAGCATGGAGAAGGGTACAGAACTTTTACATGGCCATTTTCATTTTAAAGTTCTTCCAGACGGCGCAGTCGACAGAGCCAAAGTTATTTGTAACCACTGCGAAGTTGAATTTTCTTATCACCGGAGTACTTCCAGTCTGAAATACCACCTAAATGCAATACACTCGGTTGATACCAGCAAATCATTCAACGAAACAAACAGTGGAGCGAGGCTTCGGCAGACTACGCGTGGGAAAAGTATAGATAAACAAAGACAAGAGAAGCTAACAAATGCTATAGCGAAGTGGATAGCTACAGCCTGCAGGCCGATTAGTGTTGTGGAAGACGTCGGTCTGAGAAACGTTCTCAGAATCGCAACAAATGACGGCAGGTATGAGATTCCCTCAAGACGCACGAGTTGTATGAAAAGGAGAGGCACTGAACATAGACTGGTTATGCTGCTCCCTGATAAAAGAAAAATGTTTCTGCTGTTACCTCAGAAATTGCCTGTTTTAATGTTATGATTATGGCTCAGGATTTTCTGGGCAGTTTTTTTTTTTTTTATATAACAAACAGGATGACATTATGCCCTTGCAGTGGCAATAAGCTTTAGTTTTGTATTTATTTGCTTTGATTACATTACATTACATACAAGTTGAGAAGTACATTTACAATAACAGTGCGCTATACACTACTTTTGAATTCATTATTGGATTTTGCTTATAACAATGTGATTAATCGTGATTAATCACAGGAACTCATGCGATTAACGCGATTAAAACTTGTAATCGTTGCCCAGCCCCATTGGCTGAGTTGAAGTAATATTAAAGATTATGAAGTACAAAAAACAGCAGTTCTTTAAGGAATTGCACGTCTCCTTTAAACAACAACTAAGCACAATTTCAAGTTTAAATTAGTCTCAGAGCTCCCCAAAACATGTCTGTAAACTTTCTTGCTCAAAATCCACTCTGATCCTGTGTTTGATCATGCCTATAAACCCCTCTATTTCAGCCCTGCTCAGCACAGGATGTTTCTGTGTCTGTAGCTTTAAATGCAAATGAGCTGCGTCTGACCACGCCCCTCTGGAAGGGGATTTGGCTTGTGCTTTCTTGTTCCATACCGTATTGTTTACGGGGAGGAGCAAGACTCAGAGGGCAGAACAAACACCTAGTCGTGAGACTGTCACCCACCTGGGGGAGGGTTTACTGCCCTTTGTGTTGTCATAAAGGGAAAATCTCCAAACGGCCGGTTTGAGCACACATTTTCTGAAAAGTTGAGGGCTAGGGGCACACATTAGTATTAGAAAATGATGGTTAAGTGTATATTTGGCATAATATTTAAAACTTGGTACGGTAATCACATTTTAGGACTTGTAAGGTTGAAAACGTTTGCTGCTTGTTTGTGATCTCTACAGAGATACAGAATAGTTTCTCTCTGCTCAGGATTGGTTTCAGATTCAGGCACAACAACACTGCTTTAGGTTTAGAGAATCATGACTGTCCACGGGGGACATGTCAAACAGTCAGACTGACAGATCGTGAACATGACATACAAATAGCGGCAGGTGGAGGGTTTTGTCACTTGCATGTAAACAGATGTTGCTTTGAGACACTTGTTAAAATGACTGATGTTGTCTTTCTTCTTTAGAGGACAGTCCCTTAAAGGTTGAGTGGATTAGAACATTTATATCAATCAATCTCATGTCTGTGGTTAAGTACAGATCTGCATTCAGGATGTGATTAGCATAAACAGGGAAAACAACTAGCTTGATTTTGTCCAAGGGTATAAATGTGCATAAAATGATATCTAAAGCTCCGTTTCCTCCTGGGTGGCATGGGCCCCCCTTGAAATCTTATTGCCCACTCGAGGTGCCACCCCAATTTTTAAAATATGATTACAGACCTGAGAAAGAGAATGTGTTTGCCAATGAGCTAATGAATCCAAGTATGACTCATACAGTAAGCTCATACAGCCACAGTACAGAAGCTTTCAGTAGCAGTTCCCACTTTCATATGTAGCGCTCTCTGAAGTAGCATCGGGTGTTTCCACGGCAATGATAAACATGTCATGTCTGTCATGGCGGCAGCATGACAAGACACGATCCGTTACAATCATCTAATTAAGGATTTCTCAGGCTTTGATGACTGTAATGCGAGTACTCAAGAAAAAAAATTGTACATATTGTACGTTTAAATGTTTTCAGACATTTTAGTTCTTTCATCAAAGTCCAACAACAAGAGGCCCCTAAGCTCCATAATGATGAATGAAACACAACCAGTTATGCTAATGATCCTCTTCATTAAGACGAATAATAAGCAGAGATTTGTATCGCTGTGATGTGATCTTTGCCTCTTGAACACACTAAGAACTCACACTAGTTTCAAAGACATCAGGCTTTCGCAAATTCAAATGCTAATTTATGCCACAAGTCGCTCCCATATCTAATCAGATCATCTGTTCTGGAGACGCTGTGAACTCCAGTCGGCTGTTTCTTGAGTTATACTGTAGCGGCATGTTCCCAGCAAGACAGATGTCAGCGTGAACGAGAATCTCATACACACTCTTCTGAGGTGAGACTCTTTGTTTTTGTCTGTGTGTCTCATTTGTTTCTCAGCAGTGTGAGTGTGTTCAGCACTGCAGTCGGCGCCGTCTGTGTGTGATCCTGACAGCGGCTCTGACTGCTGCCGCTTGTATCTTATTCACGTACAACTGCAAACACTGCTGTCATCCACAGACACACAGATATAAAGTTGCAGCATAGGTGTGAAAAAATAGACCCTTTCTCTGTCTGACTCACCCTTCAGCTGACATTTCTGGATCACGCTGGAATATTGCAGTGACGCAGTATTGTGTGTTTGTGTTTGGAGGGTCATATTCAAGGCTTCAGGCTGAATTTGAGAGTCAATTTGAGCTCAGCAGAAAGTTTTGATTACTTCAAACCGAACTCAAAAAGTTATTTTTTCTGTTTTCATTGTAATATGGTTTAAATGTTGTTTGCTTTCTGTGAACTTTTAGGATCGATGTCTTGTTTTTTTTGCCACTGTTTTCATGTGTTTAACGTTCTTACAGGAGAGACACACTTTCCTCAACTTTAAAAACACTTGACCTTAAACAAACCTCAAACTTGATCATACACTCTCGAGTGTTATTGGCATAATTAACACCAGGGAGAATTGGATAGGATTAAAAACTAACAATTCAGACCATAAACTCACACATCACTGAAAAGTTGAATAGTTTTCCTCAGACTTTTGTACTAAGGCTCTTTTTGCAACCCCTGGAATCTCCCCCTGATGGCTTGTAGAAATCATTTTGGTTCAAGGCAACCAAGAGCCTATGCCCCCTTCTTACATACAGTCCATGAAATGAATGAAAAGACAGCTGACTACTGCTGGTAACTGGCTGTGAAGATAAATCGACCTATCTTGAATGTGTAAAAGTTGAATAAATAGCCTGTTAAAGTCTTTTTGTTTTCAGCAGAACATCTTTGCAGCTGCCGGGAGCAGTTAAACACTGAACTTTCACAGCCTTTCATGAATCGATGGCCTCAGTAATTAGAGAAAGCATTGTTCATGTTGGTGCAGAACACTGAGGCTAATGAGAGAGCTGCAGGTAAACCAGGAGGGCTAATGAGCCTTTTTTCTTATGTGGTGTTTCAAGAGTTACTCAACCCAAAGAGCTGTGTTTTTTAGTGCTGAGCATTCAAAAACACTGAGCTTGGACTAAAGTTTGTGTTTTCTGCAATCATGGGGGTACAAAATGTTTTTATTCTAGTAATGTAGAATACAATCCATACAGAATAAAAATAAAACACATGTATTAAAAGAAATATCTTTTGATTCCTATTTTATTCTTTTGGGGATTTTTGGGAAGATTTATTAATACATTTATTTGAGAGGCGAGTGGATAGAGTAGATCAACAGGGTGAGAAAGTATGGAATGACATTCTGGAAAGGAGCTGTGATTCAACCTCTAACGTGGTCGCCCACTTGGCGGCTTATAGCCTCTGTACGTGGAGGGCGACCTAGGCAAACAGGAGCACAATATATCCTATTATTTCTAATACTGCTACTTTTATCTTTCTCTGAACATTAGCAGGATAGAGTGGGGGAACCCACGGCCCCTGGGCCAGTAATAGTGGTCAACTGAACACCCAATCCAGATGTATTTATAAATCAAATTCAAAACCTACAAAGGTTGACCAAAGTGATGTCCAATCAATCATAAAAACATGGTAAAACACTACGACCAATAGTAAAACAATAGGACAAGATACAAAAGTGAAAAATGTTCAGACCAATAGGAAAGCAAAGCTGAAAGCCAGAAGCGCCAAAAGTCAAGGAGTAGAGGTGCGTTTTCATGGTTTGATTTTAAAACAGGTAGTTTGGTGGACACTGGACAGTCAGACATGTGATGGCTGAGCGTCACTGTAGAGCACTGTAGCCTTTTCTATTGTGTGTTTTGTAACACTCTCTTTTTAATAAAGGATAGGTAATATAAAAATCACTATTTTGTAAAGCCTCGGTCAAACAAATCAAACGAGAGCATAAAGTTCCTCAAAGACATATGGGCACACCATTTTGGGACACGCTTTTTGAGTAAAATCCACTGCACACCTTTTTTAGATTGACCTTTCAATACCTGCCCCTCTGTTTTTTTTTCCCATTGGTCAGAGCTGTTCTCCAAGCTCAGTCAAACAGTAACTTCCTTTTTAAACAAAACACCCGACACAGAAAAATATGTGACTTTTGGAAAATACTTTATTTGTGGGGAGTCCAAGCGTACAAGCGGTAAAACTCCTAACTTTGTACAGCCGTCTTCCAGGCCTACAGCAGGTAAGTGTTTGATACTCCAAAGATAGATTGTGTTTGTTAGACAGCCTCATTCTTATGGATGTGAGCCTGTGCAATGCTGCATTTCATTGCCATGGTGGCATAAAGAAAGGCATTTATACAAACAAATTCATTTTTCAGAGTCAGGATCTGAAGGTTTCAGGTTAAAGATGAGCCGGGGTTGTTTTGCCTCAAAGGCCTCGGGCAGCAGCCGAGTCCTCGCCGATCCTGAAAACACAAACAGGCAGAAATTAAATAAAATGATAAAGTATCTGAGCAGTTAAAGGAAATGAGATTAAATAAATCATGGTGCTACTCGGCAGCGACTCACCAGACTGTCTGAATCCCGGGGCAGGTGTGCTGCAGCTGGTGGGGATCAGGTCAGGCTCATCAGACGTGATGTCGGAAGGGAAAAGGGAGGACGTGACTTCATGTTATACACTGCAGCAGAGCACATGTCTTCACTTTAAAGGCCATGTGTTCCTGCTGCCACCTGTTGCTGCTGTGTAATCTCCTTTTTTTTACTCTCAGTGGATTTGTGAGTTTTGCGTTATCCACACCATGCCCTCAATAAATTAGATTTTCTAATATATTCACAAGTGACATTTTAAAAACTCCACAATTACTTCTCTTTGCTGAATAGAACTTCAGCCTTTTCTCATTTCCAACTTTTTCCATAACAGCAGCTTGATAAGTTTGCACAATTTGATGATGTAGGTACCCCATCTGAATAATGTGTGGACACTTATTTAGCTCACTGGTTTATACACTGTGTAAGAAAGACGATGAAGCATAACGGTAGCTACATATTATGAAGGGGTCAAAAAAATCATGGGACTTTCCTCCACGAGGAAACCAAAAGTCTATGTGAATGTGTTCAAAGGAGTCTACTTAGTTTAAAGTTACGTACAAAAGTTATTCTTTAAATTGGTTACACTGTGTAATATATGTCAGTTTGTAAAATATATTAGGTTGTGCAAATAACGTGCACATTTGATAGTAATACAAAAAACGAGTTTTTGGTGCCTTGACCAATAGTTTCTCTAATAGTTAAACATATTACATATTATATTTAATCTTTTGCCTTGAAAAAGGTTGTTTTAGCAGGGTGATGTTAATCATTTACCCAGTGGCCCCCTGCAGGTCTACTCACCTTGACTTAGTAGTAGTGACAAAACTGCTGTTTTGCGAAAAAAAAAAAAAAAAAAAAAAGGGATTGAAGTCCTACAGTCATGCCTAGAGAGATTGCAACATTTCTTAATGAAGTTTTTAAGTCATATTTCAGACAGTATCATAATAAAAAAAAAACCTCTGGAGTCTTTGGAAAGAAGAATATTCCTAACCCTCTTTGACAAGCAGCTGTTCTCCATGAAACCAGCAGTGATCATGACCTGCTCTTAGACCTGCACTGTCTAATTAGATTCTTCTCTGAATCTGGACTCAACACAAACAGTGACTGTTCAGAATTATAAAACAGCCTCACTCAGAGAGTCATGTTGATGGATGACTCTCTTTAATCCTCTGCATGACATAACCCTAAAACAGTGACCAATCAGCCTTTATGCACCAGGCCCTTTTAGAATACATGGTTGATTGCAAAATAGCATTAACAGGGCCAACCATTCACTTAACTGGTAATACGTTCCATTATTGATTATTGATGTGAGAGAGGAAAATTCACCCGTTTACAATCTGCAGCCTTTCTCTTTGAAACATGTTTTTCTTGTTGGTTGTTAAAGGGCATCCAACTCAAGATGGACACAGGCTTCATGAAGTCCCCCTTTTAAAGATTATTTGGCTTATATGAGTAATTGATTGAATTTTACATGTAATTGAGAGAATAAAGACCTTAACCAGTTTAAACGTTTTGGCCTACACTCATTGTGGAGTCAGTGTTTTTACCTTTTTACCCATGTTTTAGAAAGACATGAGACTCAGTAGTGGGAGGTGCATTTATCTCCAAAAGCACAATTTCTCACAGACGGACCAGGATATCTTAGATGTTAGCTTGATGTTTATTAGAGATGGGGACTCAAGTTTCAGACTCGAGACACACTTAAGGCGCACACAAATGCGAGACTTAACTTGGACTTGCCCCTCAAAGACTTCAGAGTAAATTGTCATTCCCTCCCATCTTGCGTAACCCACCGCGTCATGTGCGCGAGCAGCCCCACTCCATAAATGACACGGCGAGCACATCCCCTGGAGCTGCTACAGACGGAACATCGTCCCAGCGCAGACTCACTTGAGATGCTCGTCCAGGTTGCCTCGTTCAGGAGGACAAACCTCAAACCTGGAATGTTTTGAAGAAGCCCCGTATATGATGTGACACTGAATTTTTAGCTTTAGTGTAAACTTATGTCAAAGTATTGACACATCAAGCTCCACAGATGATTTACCCTTTATAAAGTTAATCATGTTGTGCAGTGACACTGATATCTCAGTGACACCTGATGTCCATCTCTGCTTTAAAAACTGATAAAAGTCCTCCTGCTGGGGACTGTACCTGCTGTCCCCCTCAGTATTTATAAAGGTGTGCTATCTGAAGACCCAGAGGGGAGTTTCTATAAATACTTTTCCCCTGCTGGCCAGCTGTGACCTTGCTTGGACAGTGCAGTCACCAAATACTGAAGCTGTCGGTAAAGTGACGTGTGCAGGGGCTTTACATTTCACCCCTTACACCTCCCCTTTAAAGTCAGGTTAATAAGAGGCTTTCCTCCGTTGCAAGAAAAAACAATTGAATGCTGCTGTTTCGACTTACTTTGTCAGTGTTGCTAACAAACTCAGGCTATTTGTGGATAGTGAAAGCTGGAAAACATCTTTATTAAATGTCTGTACTTAGCATTTAAGTTGTATTTGAAAGGTTAGGCACAGTTTGGCAAAATGTAAAGTCGGCCTTATTGTCTATTCAAACATTGAAGCGTATTGTGCAATACAATTTACTTGAATGCAAATTAATTTCTGGGACATTTTAGAACCCATCCACTTTGGTTCGATATTTCTCAGGATATGTTTTTCTTTGCACGACTGTCACCTTTCAAATACTCACAAGCTCACAACTGCCATATGAAAAAGCGCCTCCTCAGAAACATTTTTAATCAAAAAAATTTTCTGCTGCTGTGATTTAAATTTCAGGCTCTTTTATGCTGACACTTCAAGCTTCTAATTACAGATCCAAACTTGATTCAAGATTTGTCGTTTTCTATTTGCTGTGTATTTCAAGTTCCTTTAAAGTGTTCAAGGCTACTAACATTTGCCGAAAGGTTTAAACTCTTGTCGTCTCACTTCTTGTTTTATAGATGATGCTACACCATAAAACCCCCCAAAGCCATGTGTGGCTTCTGAATGTATATTTGTTAATGAGTGTTCATAATGTGGTCATTACAGAGCGTTTCAAACTGTGTCACCTTCTGCGGCGAGTTCGCACATTTACATAATAAGTTTCATTAGTTTGGAGCTTCAGGGTTTGGTTGAGATCCATTAGAGCTCCTCGGAGTTAACTCCACCACGTAGTGAGATGTGGGGATGAATATGAAGGTCAAAGAAGCACCCTGAGCGCCGTCTTAGCAGTAAATCCCCTCAGTGTGTGGTATTTCAGAGATAGACCCCCCCTCAATCCTGCTGGTTTCCAGCTGTCAGACCGGTTGGTTCAGGATTTAGAGAAACACCCAGAGAACATCCATCTGTTCAGATTTACTTATCGTTATGTAAAGAGTGAAACCACCCACCATACCAACACTTAAAACTGACTGAACTCCATCTGTGGGGCTGCTGTTATTTAATATATCACAGACTTTAGGACGATGCATCATCCTTTCATTATGAAGCAGTTTACTTTAGTTGTTTTGTACTTGTTTTGTACTTGTTTTGTACGTTTGGGGTTCTGCACGGGTAGAGCAAGGCATCAAGCTAAGGGAACTTGTTTTAATCTAATTCTTGATCAAAAGTTGTTTAGAGGATTTTGAGCTCTATTGAGTCAGATTTTGATTTCTTTGTATTGTTAACAAGCCTCAACCTCGAGGACTAAAATATGAGGGCCAAACAAAAAATTTCAAAAACTGTAGTTCCGCATATATCCCATAGAGTCCCATGTTAAACTGATCTTCTTAACAGCAAATATCATTTTCATTTTACCTTTATTTATTCTCAAGAAATCATTGAGGGCAAGCCCTCATTTACAATGACGTTGAGAGTACAATTAAAACGAATAAGAGACAAAAAAGACGAAAAACAACGAAGACAAAATACATAGATTATAAGACCAGAAGAATAAGCAGTAAGCAGGTAACTACAGTTAATAACATTTACACTCGTGAGTACAGTGAGCTGTGATCAAGTTTTTAAATTGACCCATAGTAACCATTGTATTGAGTTTGAATGTGTTTTGTATTGTGTTCCAGGTGTGTGCAGCACAATAGGTGAAGGATGTTTTCCCAAAGTTCGTTTTTACATGTCAGTTCGTTTTTTCATCAGCATGTTTATTGCTGATGAAAAACCCACCATCATTGGGCTCCATAATGCAATGGATGACGTCACTAGGACTTTGTCCATGTTTTCTATGCATGTGGCATTAACAATTTCCAATATAGATGACATTTTTTGCAGTCAAAGTTGTTTGACTGTTCTTCTTCCATGTTTACAGAACAAAAAAGGAGAATCCAGAGAATACTTGAGGCACGTTTTAAAAGCACTCTGTTTGCGCTACACATACAGCAAACCATGCACTCTTCACAAATAGTCTAACACAGACCTACAATCACTTCTGCCATGATCAGTGGAAAGTCTGAGACTGGGTGGCACAGTGGTTAGCGGCCCAGGTTCGATTCCAGCCTGTGGCTCCTTTCCCGCATGTCATTCCCTACTCTCTCTCTCTGACTTCCAACTCTACTGTCCTATCTCTCTATTAAAGGCACAAAAAGCCCAAAAATAAATCTTGGAAAAAAAAAAGGAAAGTCTGAGGCTGACATCTCTTATAAATGTCCGTCAGTTACCACCAACTGCCTGAAACTGCTAATAATTTCACTCTAAATGTGTTTGGCTATTAGGCCCATTTGCATTGAGGCAGGGGGGCGAAAATGTTTCAATGATTTCTGATTAAACAGCTGCAAACGGCACTGGGGCGCTAAGATGCAATTTGCTTGGAAGCACAGTATCGGTGTGCATTTTATCATTAGCAGGTGCTTTGAGAAATACATGGTTTCTTTTTGTCCTTTTAAGCAGGTTTGGTGGCTGCATAAAATAGGTTGTCGTTATGGGCATTTTCCAGTTTTGTCAGTCTCAAAAAACTGACATGAATGATGTTAAAGTCGATTCAGAGGATCAGTTTGAGCACCTTTTGAAAAAGCTTTTTATATTTTCCTTCAGGAGTCTGGACGCTGCTAAACTAAGAAACAAGGCAGAGTAATCAGCAGAGCTAATAAAGCACAGATGTGGGGCAAAAAATGCATGTTCAGGAATGGATCCGGGTGACATTTAGAGTTCCCCTGTCTGGTCTTCTGTGGATTACAGGCGGGACTGACGGTCGGTTCTGAAAAGGTTGAAAACTACTGATCTACCAGCCTCTAGATCAATAAGAAACTGTCTGACTCGTTCAGGCTTCTACAAATTGATTTCCAGCTTCCACACAGCAGTTTTTCTGCAGCTTAAGAGGCAACAAATGACTCAAACTCTTTTAATTTGAGCAAACAGCCAGGAAGCATTGGCGCAAAATACAATAAAGCAAGTCGGCGGTGGGCTGAGCGGAGCTGCCAGACAAGTCAACACGTTTCTCTGTATTGATGTGATACTTGACTTTGTAAAGCCACTGCAAACATTGACCCACAAGAGCCTTCTAACTTTGTTATTTAGAGGCTTGTGTAAATGATGACACCTACAACAGTATTAGAAAATAGTTTGAGTCTAAATTGTAGATATTTTTCATTAAACATTTCTTAAACAAATTAGAAAAAATCTTCTTTTGTAAGATGGCAGAGCTTCTGAGTTTGACTCAAGCAAACTACTTAGAGCTGCGCTAAAGGAGAGTCTGGTATCACCATTCCTCGGTGGAGCCAGGCAGCTGTCGACTCCATGGGATCTGTCCCACCCACACACTTTGAAGAACTGGTTCAGATGCCATAATTGTTTTTTGTACAACATTTTCTGATGGTTTCCTTTCTTTCCTGTCGGATTTTGTGGATGCTTAACAAGAGTCTCAAAATTGAAATTACATGTGCATCTTTCCTTTTTAAAAGCTTAAAGCTCTCATACATATATAATGTTGACTAAAACATGTATCGACAGATGTTTTTTGCACCACGAGCTGCTGTAACTGAGGGTCAGATTATGAATGACGGTAATCTGTTCTGTGTAGATGTGGTGACACTAACATAATAAACAGTGACAGGACTCTGCTGATGATCAGGTGCAGTCTCTGACAGGACAGGAGGAGAGGGGAGATGGATGGATGTTGGGGAGGACATTATAATGGAGAGAGGAGGGGAATAGTTACAGGGATGTGAAGAGGAGATGGTAGGAATCTGGAGGAGAAAAACTGCAAGACACCAGCTGGGCTGGAGAGACGGGAAGAGAAAAGTAATTAAGAGGAGGAGGGGGGGCGAGTGATTGAAAAGGGAGAAACATGGAGGAAAGTAGAGGGAAGGTGAGCAGAGGCTTGTAAAGGAATGAATCAAATGGAACGAACAAGAAAGGCATGCTAGGGAAGGGAAGTAGAATTGGAAGGGCATGAGATGAATTGAGAAGATGCGGAAACTGAGGAAAAAGCAGGGAGGGTGAAAAAAAAGAGATCAGACAGGACAGGAAGGAAGATCAGATGAATGAGGTGGCAGCATGAAGATTAAATGAGAGCGGTGAACAATTCATCCAGTATTCCACCTCCAATCGTTACATTTTCACTCACAGACGACGGGGATGCAGGAAACCTGCGGACTGATGGAAAAAGCCAGAAAACAAATGAGCTGCCTGTGTTTGAGTGATGTGTATGGGACAGCTTTGACAAGCTGACGGCACTGACAGGACACGGCTGTTTATGTGTTGATTCATTGGGATGCTAATTTGTCATTGTGACAAGCAGCGGGGAGCTGTGCAGCCCGACTGTGACAGGTGACAGAAAATTATCTTAAAAAGAGATAAAGTTAATTAACTTGTAAACCTGCCAACTACACTCCTCCCTTCTTGTTTATTCAATACTTAAATTCAACATTATTCCAGATTTTCTTTCTTCTTTGCAATTTCTTTATAAATGTATAACTCCTCTGTCAAGAACAACATTTGATGCTGTTGCGCTCAAACTCCCAAATGCAAGTTAATTACATTGATTTTTTTTACAGACATCTTCGTTTTAACTCAGCTTCATTTAGAATAAAAACTGTTTTCAGAGGTCAGAACTAAAAACTGAAATAAAGACATCCAACGATGCTCACAAAAGTTATATATGTAACCGTGAGCTAGAATCCAGGACAAAGAACACTTCTTCGTCAAAGTGTGGCACAGATTTAGCCAGATCCTGTCTAGTTAATGTGTCGCGATTCATAAATGTAGGAAACTCAAGATTGCACAATTATTTGAGGCGATTTCGCCATTATACTACGATTACAAAAATCTGCAAAACAAATATATCTAAAATGTCTGTTCTTTGGTTGCTCGTCTTTCTTCTTCACAGACACGACATTAGAACGATCAATATCTTTTTTTTTAACCGTGCAAACTGTCCAACATGATAAAAAAAGATAGTAAAACTTTTATTGTATGCTGCATTCTCATAGCTTAGGTTGCCATCAAACCAAACAGCAACACATGTGTGTCCCCTCTGTAAACAGACACCTTCATACACGATCCATATTCATTTTTTAGATCAAACTTTGAGGCCTGTGATGAAATACAAACTGTAAATGTACTTTCTCCTTTATACCTGTCTAATATTCTTGCATAATTAAGAATAATCAGCAGGTAGTAATTGGTTCTCTTCTTCTTCTTCTTCTTATAGTCTGCCGAGACCTTTACATTTAAACAAAGAAATCATCTTTTGTCTTTCCTAAAAGCTTTTTCTTGTTGGCTCAGGACTCAGCTACTTTATCTTAACTCTCCGACCCAAGTGTTTCATTTGATCCATTAATGTCCAGCTGACAGGGATCAACTCTAAACTTTGAAATAACCACTTTGGTTTTCTAATCCTCTGATTTTAGTTTTAACCCACAAACCTCGCAGTCTTTCACTCCATCTGCTCCTCTACCTACACCCATAATCACTTCTTCTTTTTTACAATCACCATGTCTGTTGTTTGTTTATTCTGAGTTTTTAAGTTGGTCTGAGCTGATCGCAGCATATCTTACTTTTCTGTTGGTTCTGGCTCTGTTGCTTTTCCTTAAGTTATTTCATTGTTCTCTTCATAAAGGTGTTTTTTCTTCATAAAGGGGTGGGGGTGGGGGGGGGCTTTCATTATAGAATCAACAGAATGGCAGAAAATGAATTGGGATCAAGAAACGGCAAACAGGAGCTTTTGTAGTCAAAGAAATATAAAGACAGTAACAAGAAGACATTAACACAGTGGTTAAAGAAGCGAACAAAAGCTGTACTTGTACTACTCAAAGCTGCTTTTCTGCACTCTTTGCATTCCTTAGGTGTCAGTTCACTTCAGATGGTCAAACATATTCACAAACCTCAGCCTCCTACACCTTTCTGTCACTTGTTGTATGAAGGGATGACAGCTCTGTCCAGAAAACTGAGCTCAGCGTAAAGCTCATTCAGAAAAAAAACGTTCTGTATGACTCATTCATTCACAGTTCTCCCACGCAGCTCTCCCTCTCTACCCTCTATCCTTCAAAGCAGCTGAAAACAACCTGAATGTGTCACAATCTCTATCAGCCGATCATTATGATGGTAAACTTTAAATCCACCCAATTCTTCTCCGGTGCCATCACTTTCAACGTCACTCAAAGCTAAAATATACATCTTAGGTCATTTGCTTGATGCTAACACATAATGGAAATAGCAAATAACGAGCCAACAGAATAAGAATTGCAATCGCTGTAATTTTAACTTAAGAAACAATCGATTTTTAAAAATGTTTATAGTGTCTAGATATGCAAAGCTAGTTTCTTAGCATCTCTATAGTGTGCACTGTTACGCCATAGTTGTGTCACTGGTCGATAGTCTGTGGCCTGTGCGCTATGACACCTGTCAATCATTTACACTACTGAAGTGAATGGAAGGGGGTTGCTACAGAACTTGGAGCCCAATTAGAGATATTGCATATTCTTGTTTAAACTATTAGGTTGGGCTGCCACTAAACTTGAAACCGTCTGCCTGACAAGATGGTGACTTAACTTTCCTCATTGCTGTGTACATTTAGACACTAAAACATGAAAACCACACAGCTAAAAGTGCTGCTTCATGTAGACACTTCACCACCAAGTGTACAGTGTGAGGTAGAAACCATGAATCAAGATCCTGCTTTCTGAACAGTTTCCAGCATCAGGGTGGCCAGTGATCATTTTCCTAGCGCTGCATCTTCCATGCACAACCTCCTGTTGATCTATGTGTCCATTAATGCACACACGGAGCTAAGTGCTTCTACTACACAGCTGCTTATCCAGGCTTTCATGAAGGAGAAAACAGCCTGATATTTGACCTGGTGACTTGTTGACCTTCTGACCAAACAAGCTTCTGTATCAACAACAGCTTTATGAAAGGTAGAGGCAGTGTTGGGGACGATGCTGGGAATTGATTTTTCCTGCCTGGACTATCAATGTGGGTGCTTCACAGGAACGCGAGGACCATAAACGTCAAAACAACTCTTCAATATGCATATATTTTGTACGAGTGCGAAGAAGCTTCTTGTCCTCGCTAAGTGCTTCTCATGTGATATCTTCAGCTTCAGATGGCTTTACTGGAGCATGCTGCTGAGTGAAAGATAAAAATTATGCGCCTGATTGATTTTTTTTTCTCTCTACAATGTTATGTTTAAAGTGGCCGGGTTAATATTATGCACAGTGCTGCTCTTGAAGGCTCGCAGTCCTCCTCTATCTGTGGCTTCTATCAGATTTACACATCGATTACAGTGAGTCACCAACTACAGCTTTACTACTTTTCACCTCCAAAGCCCTTGACAAAGAGGCTGAACTGTCCTGCAACTGCTAAAAAAAAGAAAAAAAACTTTTTTTTTTATCGCTGACCATGACAAATATTCTGCCACTGCTGCACTTTTATACAAATAAGACAACAAGTCATACATAGTTCTGCATCTGCTCATTTGCAGTAGCCAAACATGCTGTCAAAGAGTCCTTGAGAAAAACATCAAGCAGAGAGCTGATCAGCATGAAGCAACAACAAGACTGAAGATGAGAGGTAGCACTTGACCATACACATACACATACTTATAAGGCATTGATAGGCAACTGATATGTGTCAACTTTGCGGGGTTTCATTGTGTCTGAAAACCAGTCTTGAAAAACTAATTTCTTCTTTGAGAACAGCTTTTAAAGCATGGCACAGGCAGTTAACTCAAGCCTGTGATTTGTAATTTGCGATGTTACATGTTAGCGAGGACAATTGAGCTCTCAGGGAGTGCAACAACTTCTTCTAGCAACTCTGCCCAATTTATTGTATTATAATGCTGCAGGGAAGTCGGATGCAGAAACGAGTCGGCTTACAGACTTCTTCGTGATAGATAAACAGTTATAGAGAGGAGGTTAGCCATATTTGTCTCTGATTATGCAGGACAGCTGTATTCAATGTGTGAGATCTATTGATATCCTCTTTTTTTTTCAAAGAAACCTGAGTTAAGTGATTCTTTAATTAATCCTTTATAATTAAAAGTCTATTTTTTGTAATTCTCCTGCAAGGTATGAAAATGTAATTCAAGAAATAAAAAAGTTATCTTATCAATGGTTTAATGAGTAAACTCTACTACTCAATAAGTAGTGACATAAGGTATTGTCAGCATGGCTGGTCCATAAAAGTTTCATCTTAAGATGATGTTCTGATCTAAACCTCCAGCAAAAATGATAAGGTTTTGTAAAAACAAACACAGCAAGCAAATTGTTTTACTGTAACAGCTTTTTGATGCTGATCTAACCACGCACACAAAACCTGTACCTGCTTTCCTGAGTTTCCTGTTTCTGAACACGGACACGATGACCAGCATGTTCCCGATAACATCCACCACGATGGTCGTGATCAGCACGCCGGCCAGCAGGGTTACCACCCAGGGGAAGGACTGGTGGTGCTGACCTGGGGCCCCCTCTTCCCCTGTCGGCGACGAGTTGCGGGGCCCCAGCGTCCCCTCCACCATGGTGGGCTCATGGTCCTCCAGGGACATCAGTTGCGGGAGGTGCCTCGGGTCGACGAGTCGCATCGGGTCGTGGCTGCGGAAGGAGGGTCCATTCAACATAATAACGCACAGCTGACCGGAAAGTGTCAGTCAGAGTTTGGGCGCTGATGGGAACTCTGTCCATGTACTGACGTCATTGTTAATGCTGAGTGACATACATGTTTTTTTTTTTACTTTATATCTTGTGGTTTTGACCACACTTCAGAGCTTTTTAGAGTCCAATGCTGCCACAGCAACTTCACAGTAAACGAGCAGCTGGGAGGAGAGGAAGATGGAGAGGGTTTGCGACCGGACCCGCACCAGAGATGTGACACATGACCAGGAAACAGCTGATACAGTGTGACAAACTGTGAGACACTTTCACAATAATACAGCGAGCTCAGAGCTTCAGCGACTCCGCATCCCAATGAACCCTAATATGAACTTTAAAAACTTTGTAAATCCTCCTTATGTTACTTGTGTACTAGCCTACACATCTGGCTTTTAGCACAGAAAGAAAGGGAGACACATTAAATACGTCTCGTCTTCCACTTGTGGTTCTTGTGATTCCGGGTTTTTGGGGAAGCTTTAGCCCTCTTTTCTTTCCGCCTTGATGCAGCTGTAAGCACGGGGAGCTGTGCGCTTTGCTGCGCGCAATGGCACCGGGGCGAAGCGTCCTTTAAGCGCCCGTGTCTCCACACTGCGCAAAGCAGAGCAGTTCTAGGACACTATAGCGCGGTGTTATCTTTGACATGTCCCACTTTCTTCACTTCGACACCTCTGTGGACGAGCACACAAAAACCGACAGAGGAGTACTCTAGAAATGTGCGCTCAACAAATCTCCTGGACACAAAGGAAGAAAATGCAACAAAAGTCTTTAAAAGCAGGTGACACGCGGCCAGTCTAAAGTCCAGTCCCCATTTAAAAAGAATGAAAATGAAAACAAAAATGCAGAACTGAAGCTTCTCAGGTCATTTTTGTGTGAATCGAGACCTGTCCAGCAGCTGGAGTGATGTTTCCTCTCTGGTGTTTCATTCACAAATCCGCGTGATTCCTGCTTCATTCACTTTAATTTGCCGCTCTGTCTCGCTCTGCCGGCCTCACGTTCATTCAGATTCGCACGTGCGAGATGCAACTTGAGCTCTGAGCGTCTTTGAGGAGGTTTACGTGCCTTATAACCATCCAACCATCATGCGCACGCTCTCCCTCTCTCCTCTTTTTTTCTCCTTTCCGGTTTCTCTCTCTCTCTCTTTTCTCTTGCTGCTGTAGCTTTGTGTAAATTGGAGTGTGTGCGTAAATCTGCCCCACACACTGTCCACATCATCGATAGCGATGCTCTCACGTCCCTTTCTCTCTTTTCATTCCCTTTTGTCCTGAGTTTTAATTTCTCTTCCTATCCCTCATCTCTAAATTTCTCTTGATTTCCACCTGCGCGCAGAATTGCCTTTATTCGACATACAGCGATACTTTCTCTTTCGTTCAGCTTCTTATCGCTTCTTCCAGATGCCTGCACGTGCCATCGCCTGCACGGGTGCGCGCGCCTGCACGATCCATCCTGAAGGCATCACTGGCAGCTCCACATCTCATCTATATCGTGTGGCAGAACTCAGAGCCCATCTCTGATTCTCAGCAGTAAATTAAGCTTCACCTCTTTGTTGAGCTAAGTGGCAGTGATTTACGATGAGAATTAAAACATCATAGAAAAAGAAAGCAGTAAGTAGAGACTGTTGAGTGCGTTAGAAACATTAAACACCTGCGCAAAGTGGCAATGTGTGGGAGGATATTTGGCTGCTGGATGCCTGCAAGTCAGATAATGGCAGATAAAAAAAAGAAAGTAAAAGACAAGTTTAAAAGTTAGTGTCTGAAACCTTTAACTTTGCACAAACTGTGGGCTCAAAGCAATCTATAAAAACCAGTATTTATTCTGATCACTATCACTTTTCTAAACAGTGTTCTCACCTGTCATTTGCCTCCACCCTTGGTATTGTTTGCTTCTTTGTTTGCTTGGTAGTGTTTACTTCTTCTTGCAAAAAAAAAAGTTTTATTGAATCAATGTTCTGACTTCCAATTCATGTATGTCATGTGTTTTAGTCCTGTTAATTTCCTTGTGTTAGCCCAGACCTTACCTCATAGAGCTCCCTTTGTGTTAATGAGTCTCAGTGAATATGCATTGATGTATACACACACACACACACGTGCGGTCCCACCTTTTCCTCAAGCTCTCCACCAATCACACACATGACAAACTGCATAGAACACTGTCATAGGCACTTGAAATAACTGACAGGCTTACGACCTCTCAGAGCACTGCTGTCTATCCAACATATTTACTGACATTAGGGAGAAATCAGTTACTGCCATTACAGGCGTTATCTTAAGTAACACAACAGTTAACAACATGACATCTGATCCATTACAATATGTATTTTAGTCATAGCTGTTAAGGTAAAATTGGCCGAGTAAATTAACATTTGAAATTTTTCTAACTCCTGAACTTAAAAACAAAATAATAAAAAGCTTTTAGATGCTTGAAAACTTTTCAAATGCTGAAAAAGATGCTCATATAGGGAAGTTTTCTTTGTTGTTGTGGTTTCATTTAAACTGAAATAGAGGTTTAACACAAAGCCAGAGTACATCTTTAAGTCACTCCTGCACACTATCTTTATTGCACAAACATGTTGGCAACATTTCAGTACAAAATGAGAGGTATCAGAACGTACCGAAGGAGGAACATTTTGATGACTTCATTTTATAGTGTTTTTCTGGACATTTGTGTAATGGAGGTGTGGATATAGATAATTTAAGGCTGACTGAGGCTGAAATACGGATGACACTCCTGTGGAAATTACGTATTTCATTGGATATGGTGTGGTCTGAATATCTGAGGCTGGGTCTTAGTCATCACAGCTCAAACCTGCCGTATTTCTCTTCTCTCTATTCGCAATAAATCCAACACGCAAAAACAGCTGCATCATTCCCTGTCTTGGAGCACTGGAAGGAAATATGGAATATCTAATGTTTCACGCTTTCATGAGTTTAATAAACCGCAGAAAGTCCCGAGGAAACAGTTTGATTTGCTTTGGAACATCTTTTTATATTTTGGAAATCCTACATCAGACTGTTCAATAAATTCTCCCTGAAACAGAAAATATATTTACTCCATATGACATGAAAACAAGAAGATCTTCTTGTTACAGTTTACTTGAGAAAGTTAGATCATAGATAAGGAAAATACCCACCAAAGGCTGTGCCATAGGAAGAGAATCTGAACATATGTGTAGAACAAAACAGTTTTGCAGTTTTCACACCCACAGGGAAGTCAAGGTGCACTGAACACCCCCTGTGGATCATTGCAACAAGACAGTGGCCACTGGAGGTCAGTGAACACAGTGAAAACAATATTATCCACCAATGCATGCAGGAAAGTTCCTGAGAAAACTTCCTGAGAAGTCTTTTTTATAATGGTGGCAATATTAATAAATATTAAAACATTCAAAGTTAAACAGCAACAACTCCAACCTCACAATCATTCACTGAATCATTGATTTTGAGAGTGAAAAGCTTTAATAACGCATGTTGTCATCCAACTCCTGGCAATGCCCCTATTCGGCATCAAACTCCTCCTTGGTGCAGCTTTAAATATGCAATAACAAATATTTCCCCGTTTTTGCCTGAAATGAACCACAAATATTAGAGGAGGATGGTGGACCTATAAATAGCCTCCCAGCAGTTCAGAATAACACAATTCAACACTGTAGTACATGGCGGAGTGAACAAGAGATGGATTTAGTCCCTTTGGCAGGCGTCCAAAACAAGGAGGTGTAGGCTGTGGTATAAAATAACAAGACAGCACTAGGAGAATTTAAATCATTCATTTTCTACAGCAATTGTAACTTTGGCCAAGAGTTTGGATTTCCATCCAGACAGGCAAAGGACTCTCTCCTCTCCCTCAGCTGACATGCACTTTGTTGGGGCTTAAAACACTCAAGTCTTCTGTTTGAATCAGTCTCAACAGTCATGTGATCTATCAATAAAAACTTAAAACACATGTTGTTGTGGCGTGGTCCTTGCTAGTGAAAGGCATTTCCATATCCTGTTTTTTTACTTTTCAACACAGGCCAAGACAACTTTGACAAAGCGTAAAAACATTCTGGGGTGTTCTGCATGCTGGTTTTATTGTTCATTCTCATATTATGCTGCATTGGATCCTTCACACACTCACTCATCTTCCTGTAGTCATTAGCTGTATTGATCACAGGGTCATGTCTATCCAATAGCACCACTCCACATCCTTAATTGTTAGCCTATCATATTGCTGCTTTCTCTTTTAAATATGGCTTTCTATTCCTCCAGTTTATTCATGGACCCTCCCCCTCCCCATCACCCCTCAGTCTGTACAGTTTCCTCAGCCTCAAACAACATCATCAGCCATCTTCCCGGCAACCTCGAGTCTTCACAGTTTGATCATCTTCATCATCTCATTAGCCCTAGATGACATCATCGGCCAACAACTCTACCACCAGAAGGGTCTGGACTCCACAGGGGGATAGGTTTCACTGCCGCTCAGGGCAGATATCTTTTGATCATCCTAGCTCCCTGTAGAGCACGAGAGCTAAAGATTCTCTCAAAATAATATAATATCACATCTATGTAATCTAAGATATCAAACTTTTATTCATATACTTGTTTCTCCTTCTTGGTTTATATTTTGATCTCTCTTTAGGGCTTTTCTACTACAACGATTCAAAGGTGTGTTAATAACAAAAAAACATTATTTTCTTATTTGAGGGACTTTAGATGCCTTTATTAGAGAGACAGGGCGATGGATAGAGTCAGAAATCCGAGAGAGAGAAAGAGAGAGGGGGGGGGGCGACGACAAAGGAGCCACAGGTCTAACTCGAACCTGGACTTCATGCTTTGAGGACTGCGGCCTCTGTAAATGGGACACGCGATCTAACCACAACCGCTGACGGGATTCAAAATGTGGTGTCAAAGTTGAAAAAAAACTTGAAAACCTGCAAAAACAAATCTCTGCATTTATAACCTTTCAGAACAGATTAACCTCATGAAGTATTTCTGCTAATTCAAGGATTATTTTCACAGCCACAGAAGGTCAAATGACAGAAGGCATTAGCATATGGCTTTTACAGTTTTAGCAAACAATCAGTAGGGACATTTTTCTGTTGTAGAATGTGTACTCATTATCACTCAATAAAGGGAATAAGCTCTTCCATTCATACAAACTGACTCACTGTGAAAAACTGGTACATCTCTGAATCAATAAAACTGATTTATTGGCACATGGATGTAACACAATTTAATTTCTACACACAGCAAAAAGCAACAATAACATATATAATGGCAACATATATGACGGAACAATACAATACATTTTATTGTATCTTTAGGGAAATTCTTGGTGGACATAAACTGTGCTTGAGGTGTTTGACATAAAAAAATAAATCTAAACAAAAACCATTCATACATACTAAATTAACATTTATATTTGCCCGCAGAGCATTTATCATAGATGACTAAGTATTATCTAACATAGAGATGGAAGCTAAAACTGTTTTTTTGGAACAATTTATTCATCAGATGCTTGGCAAAAAAAGGCCTAAGGTAAATACATACACATATATATTGATTATATTTGCCCATAGAACGAATAGAAGAATAGATGTTTCATAGATGACCTGCTGTAGTCTAACATGGACGTTTTCTCAGAGCAAACAATAAATCCAGTCTCTAGTGAATAAATATTGAATGTGCTGTGACTCTTCCAGGGACCTATTTTGTTGATTCCGTGTATTTTCTGTAATCCAGGACCATTTTACTGCACTAAATCACCCATTGTTTCCTGAGGTCCTAAAGGTGCAGAGCGATGAGGGGCAATTTTAGGCCATATTTCCCGGAAATCCATGCAGCCTGGCATAAGAGGTCTGGGGCTGTGAAATAGGTTTTTCTGATCCTTTCTTCTGTCCTCTCGGTTCATTACTGCCCATTGTCATAACATAATTGTTCGGGGATTGGTCTGCTGTTTCCAGAAAGCATTTTTATGAAAGTATACAGAGCAGCAGCAGACCCAACGTGACGACCGGGCATGTACACACACAGTTAAGTGATATACATAAATATAAGTGCAACCACGGACTACGATTAGCAGATTTAACATCGTCACTGTCACTAGTCTGCACCATAATTTACAACTCAGTTTTACTAATTAGTAAAAACTTTATTAGGTAGGCCTATAATCCCGGTTAAATGTTGTGTCTAAGCTGTAACTCAGCTTCCTGACACTAGGTGGGGCTGTAGCTCAGGTCAATGGGTCTGCTCTCCCCACTGTAATGCCCAGATTCAAACAGGCATAGTGGACGGATGACATCGGGTAGCATGGTGTGGTTGCCATTAATGGCACTAGTTCTTCAAATGTTTTCCACACTCTGCAAAACGATTTGACGTTGTGTACCTAAAAACGATGTGATCCTGTGATTAGCCTTGTTACATTTTCTGAGTGTTTTCTTAACTTAAAACCAATCGACTTGTTTGAATTTCAATTTGCTTTCAATCAACCCTGATATCAGCCTCCTAGGAACATTCCTAATTAAGGCTGTGTGATTTTGCTGATAAACAGGAAACTCTTACAGGTATTATTAAGATTCAGAAAGGGGTAAGTCGATGTCACACACACAAACTTGCCTTTCATACTTTTTATTCATAACAGTGGATTGCTGTCTCCGGGTGGGTTAGTGAGCTCTTGCCCCAAGTGAGGAAGTTTAAGTATCTCCGGGATGGACTGTGAAATTGACAGATGGATTTGTTCCGCGTCGCCAGTAATGCAGGACCGTTGCAAGAGGAAGCTGAGTCTGAAGGGAAAGCTCTCGATTTACCTGTCCACCTATGGTTAGTGACCGAAAGAATACAGATACAAGCAGTCGTGAATGAATTTCCTCATGAAACTCCTTTGCATTGAAAGGAATCAGTTGAGGTTGATCGGGCATCTGATCAGGATGCCTCCTGGAAACTTCCTTTGGAGGTTTTCTGAGCACACCCAACTAAGAGGAGACCCCGTGGTAGATGCAGAGTTCACTGGAGGGATTAAATATCACTCCTAGCCTGGGAACAGCTCAGAATCGATCCCCAGGATGGAGGGGAAGAGGGAATGACTTACTGCGCTTGCTGCCACCGCAACCCGACCTCGGAAAAGCATGGAAGGATGGATGGTTTGACTTTTTATTCATATGTGCATATTCTGAACACTCCTTGCCCCATAAACTGCCCATGATCCCCAAATGTGTGCGTAACTCGACCCCAGTTTTTACGATCAAGGAAATTATTTATAGACCAAAATGTTCTTTGCTGTAAACATGTCTATTTCTGCAGAAGAAAATTAGAATTTTAATAACTGAGCTAATATGGATTCTTGTGCTTTTTCAACCAGCCTCAAGTGGACACTCGAGAAAACAATGGCTTGTTGTGTGTATGTGACTTCTGGTGTTCCTCCTCGAAGAACTGCAGGATTTTGCACTTCCACATTGCTTCATATTTCAACACTGTAGGTTGCCTCTTGGCTTTTCACAGTGGTATTATTAAAAGCCACTTTCCTGACTTTAAAAATTATATTCTAGCCCAATAAACCAGACGTGCCTAATGTATTGCACAATTCAAACACAATTAGAAACCAGTTTCCATTGTAATCTTTTTTTTTTCCAAATCAATGTCATCAGTGTTCCTCCTGAACAGGAGAGACTCTGCCTCCATTAGTTTGATTGATCACTGAGCTCAATCAAACGATTGACTCTGAGGGCTGGTCTCATCTCTCACCTTGTGAAACATCTGTTGGATTGTTAACTCAGCTCACATAAAACACACATATACCAACTCCTATAAACACACTCGGACACACTTGTTCTAAGTGGATAACGAGGACAACACCCCGGGTGCTGAAATAATTGAAGCCGTTTGATGTCTCGTCAAATATCACTCACACACCTTTCACAGCTCTCTTTCTCTCTCTCCCTCCCTCTCTCTATTCTCTCTCTCTCTCTCACACACGTTAACCTTTCCTCATTAGTATGATGAACAGCAAAAAAAGCTGCAGCATAAAAGCAGACTGAAACACACCTTAACCATGCCTGCTAGATGTCTGATCCTTGATGTTGTTCAGAGAAGCTCAATAGTTGTGCATCTAATAAGGCCTTCAAGGAGTGTGTCTTTGTGTGTGTGTGTGTGTGTGAACAATGGCATGGTTCATCTAAAGAAGAAAGAATACATATAGAATTACTATAGTAACCTACTTTGTGCTCCATATGCTAAACAACTGCACAAAATGCAGGTTCTTCCATTAGTTTCCTGCCATGCTACATTAAGTGTTAATTTGTTTGAGTAGTGTGCTGATTAAAACAAACCGAAATCAAATATAAAAAAAACTGTAAATGATGATTGCAACATTTGACAACTTATACATCGCTTTAAGGACAAAATGCAACATGCAACTATTATTGCAAAAAATGTGTCCACATTTGTTGTCCGAAAACCCTGACCCTAATCCGTTAACCCATCTGCTTGATTTTATGCCCAATTGATTTTAATTCAATTTTAACATATGATGATGATGAGTTAATCTTTGGGAAGTTTTTTTGTAGAGCCTTATCGTTCTCTGAATATTGATACTGCAGCTGTACATACATCAGTGTGAATTTTCTTTTTAATTTCTGTCAAATTATAAGCTGCACAGTTTCTCAACACTTGTGAATTCTTATTTCTTTATCAGCGTGTTTGAACAAAGTAATAGCATTTTATCTGTTGTCTCAAATTGCAAGTTGTCTTTGTCTTGGTCAGGGATGCTGGCCACAAGAGGACTAACTGCTAGCCTAAATTGGATGGAGCTTGCCATGGCTGTATGTGGACCTTTGACATCAGTACTGTTAAGGGAGGATATTTAAAACGTTAAAAATATCATAAAGTGGACTCCAGGATAGGACTCCGGAAAGGTTCCAAGGAAAGTACTCGAACACACAAATGACTTGAAGCAAAGGACTAATATTTCGATTCACTGCGTCTTCCTCAGAGTGATGGTTTTGAGGTAGTGCATCGAAAAATGTGTCCAACCACATTTCCACGATCAAGTGTTAGGTCGATATCCAAAATTGTATGAACCAATTGACCCAGAGGAAATCTATGGTGGAAATATGGAGAGAAATGGATGTATTTGATGTGGTTGGCGGGAATATAATGATCCTGCCACGTGAAGTCGGTCTTTGATGAGTTGAAGTGATTGCGCACATTGTACAGACAGTGGCAAGGACAGAGGTCACAGCTCATGTCTGCCCCGAGGTCTTAAGCAGATTAATCCAGCCATAGTAACAGCAGAGACCGACAGTGACAATTCAAATGAAATGACACAAAAGTTCTTATGTCACTGCCCTGCATGCAAAGATAACCACGCAGATGAATGCTTTGTATGCTCTGACATCCTTTCATCCATCTCATCTGTGTAACTTTTTATGCACCATTGAATTACAACACTAGTTCATACTTTAGCATTGAATCAAGCAAAGCGTTTGAAAGCGTTCTGAACAGTCGTGTTGAGGGCAGTCTCTTAAATTTAAATAATTCCAAGAGGGGGATTCATGCTTGACCTAATATTAAATACATGCATGTTTGTTATTCTTTTCAGTTTCTAGTTGTGATAAATTCATTTATATAAAGAAATAGAAATTGAATGATAATGCCGAATCCGAACATGTTACTTCTGTGTCCTATAAAAAAATACATTTTTATATTTACCCTTAAGCCACTACTAGGGTGAGAGAGGACTTCCAGCATGATGACCCCCACTGACGGGACTCCAAAGCTCCCTGCAGTAACAGATGGGTGATGTCACTCAGGCCTCGTCCATTAATATTTACAGTGTGTGGTGTTGTCTAATAACAGTGGATTAATGGACGATTGTATGCTTGTCCTTCCATGCCACTATAGTTTCCAGGTACAGCTAAAGATGTTCATAACTTCAAGTGAATTTGAATTGGTCTTATCAAGTTATCGAGTTAATTGTAGGTATAATTGTAAATGTCCAGTTTATGAATGACAGTGGGAAACAGGACACCAATCAACGTGATTTTGTTGTTTCCTCCACCAAAGCTGTTGAAAACAAAGTGCCTGAAGGCATCAAATTTTTCATAGGGGTATGATGACGCAGGTGTAAAATCTGCCTTCAGGGTTTAACCACAGGTCCTCTATCACCTTCTTACACAATGAGGTCAATAGAGGAGCAATAGTCAAGTCTTCCTAAAATATATGTTCACAATGTGACTTTTCCTCAGTCTCTACCGAGGAATTTTTTTAAAATAATGAAAATATATAATGAATTACTAGGCTTTCCAAACACACACATCCTTCTATTTTGCACAAATCTTTTCTTTAGATCATAGTTAAGTATGTTGTTAGTTATTAAACGTACAACACATTTTTTGTAGTCCCATTTCTTCTCTTCATTATGAAAGCAGCACGTTATCTGTTTGTTGTTGTTGTTTTGCATAGTGTGTAAACATGCTGAGAGTGCTAGAAGAGATGGAGTCAACGAAGCGTGAGGAAACCAGCAGTCGAGGGAGGATGAATCTGCCTTCTCCTCTCTGTTTCCCCGTGTTTGGGAGCGTGTTTGAGATGAATGTAACAACTCTCTAAAGTGTAAGCAGCTGAACTCTTGTGGATTTTAAGCTGTTGAACTATTAGCTAGTGTTGCAGTCAAGACCACAGTAATTGAGACCAAGGCAAAACCGAGACCAGAGTGCTCCGAGACAGAGACCAAGACATTTAGGGGTCAAGACAGAGTCAAGACCGGGACAAAGGCAGGGCGAGACCAAGACCCTAAATATCACTGAAAAATCCTCATCTTGTGTGCGACCAATTTCAAGTCCTACAACAGCACTATTAGTAGACTACAATAACTACTTGATTCATTTATGTTGACCATGTAAGGCTTGTTCACGGTCTTGTCTTCGGTCTAATCCAGATATGAATACCTGATACCGCCTTATTTTTAATATTTTCTCATATTTAACGTTATGTAAGCATTCTCTACTTCTATCCTGGATTACTGACTTGAGAAAAATAATTTTAGCCCATTCATTAAGACAATTTATCTCCCTTAGTTCTTAGAAACAATACATGAACTAGTGAAAAGGTGGGCGGGTGTGTTCAGTATGAATTTTGTAGAAAATCACACAGAGGAGCCTCAGTTTATAACAAATGCAACACATTTTTTTCTTCTTCTCTAATCTCATTTCAACCTGCCAAGACTCAACTCTGGGTTTAATCCATTTTGGGGGGATTAAAACACAACACATCTGAATAGGCTCTAATTTATTCAAGAGAATGAACTGGGGGATGTAACTCTATGCATCTTTTCAAAACCTTACTTTTCTTACTTTGCTGTCTTTTGTATCGTTTATAAGCAGGTTTTCAATGTAGGCTGTTTTGTCCTTTTTAAGTTAAAGAAATACAAAGTTTCCTATCCCATGGCAATCATCACTAACCTTTACAGACTCACGGCAGCATGTTGTGCTTTTTGCTTTTCTTTATTTTTAAGGGTGAAATCATGTCAGTATTGTAGTTTAGGCTTGCAGGAAAACAACAGGCCCCATGGTGCAGACATGTCAGAGCAAAAATACATTACAATATAAAGTGACATGCTGACACCCTGCTGTCCAATACCAGTGAATCCATGTGTTGTCAGGCTGTGTGTGTGTGTGCGTATGTGTTGCTTTCTGTATGAATGACAGGGATGGAAAGAATGATTGACAGCAGGCTGGACAGGCCAGGCAGCTCCACAGCTGGGGGCTAAAGACAGGAACTTTCGCTTCACATTAGTTATAGGTGTATGTGTATGTAAGAGAATATGTGTGTACAAGCCTTCTTCTCTTGTGAACCAAGACGTAAAAGCCTTAATAATATGCAATTTAATCAAATCAATCATAATAAGCAAGAGATGCAATGGTTCATCAGTTGAGAGAATATTTATCTGCAACTGTTTTGATAGCTAATGTTTTGTAGCTTCAAGCTTTGTTTGGTCAAAAATCCAACCTTTGATAAGCTGCAGCGTATCCCCAACCCAACGCTTTGAACTGACATCACGATTTTGCAATGTAAGATCTGAGGAATTAATCAAACTTTTTTTTTAAACTTTTTTTTAACTGATTCTTTCCCCACAGGCATCTTATCATATGTTGTACTGAAGTACTTATTTATTGTTATCAGAGCAAACACACGATTAAGGCACAATGCTTGGAGGGCAGGAGATATAGGGGGATCCTGGGAAAAAACAGAAGCCGCCATTACTGCGGTGCATCTCCCTACATCATCTACATGTCTACACGATCTACTTTGTAATATAGCAATAAGTAAGGTCTTTTACCTGCTTTTTGTAACATAACAATGAGTAAGGTCTTGGTATGGTAAGTGTCTCGAGATAACACTTGTTATGAGTTGACGCTATACAAATAAAAATTGATTGATTGATTGATTGAGACATGTCTGAATGTGAGCTTTCCTGTGACGTTAACAATTTTCTACTTTTAAAATTACTTTCTATGAACTTTTCTTTTTACAACAATGTAAAAGACATCGGAAAGAACTTGAGGAGTTCTCTGCTGCTCCAACAGTTGTGAAAAACTTTAAAGAGGACATATTATCCCCCTTTTCCACCTTTTCAAACAGTCCCCTGTGGTCTAAATGAAACATCTGTGCTGTGCTTTGGTCAAAATATGAACATGAACATGAATCAAGCACCAGAGGAGGTTTGTGACCCTGTATAAACCAGCTCTCTCAGAACGCTCCGTTTTGGAGTGTGTGTCTCTTTAAATTCAATATTCATCTATAGAGAGTTTGTTTGAGGCAGAGGCATGGAGGAGTATATCTACCAAATGGTTACAATGTTCAGTTTCAATTTACATTAAGAGGCCTCAAGGTATCGTGTGGCCTATGGGGTGAGATCTCAGAGTATAAGCATCTATCCCTGTACAGAATTTCCTGCATTGTCCTACAGAAATACAAGTTAAACAAAAACAGTCTTTAGCTGACATCAGAGAGAGAATGTCACGTTTCTGTTGGAAATATTACTGGCAGTAAAAGCTCAGAGGCAGTTTGGCTTCGTCACACAGAAAATGCCATGTGTTGAATAAGTGAGGAGGCTGTTTAAACCGTCATCCTGTGATTACAGTGATAACAACATTAAATGCATCAGGAACACTGTGGTTTAGCTCAGCAGGTGGTTAACTGAGTCATAACATCATATGTTTACTGATCAGGAATATTTGTGTTTCTGCACGTACAGAGACAAACAGTCGCAATCAGTCACAATCAGTCGCTTTCTGCTGCTGCGGTGGGAGAAACACATTCACAACGGGCTTGCAGATCATTGTAATTACTAATGTGTTTGAAGGCTGTAGGCAATGCTTTTTATTACAGTTTCCCAATGTTTTTCTGATAATTACTTACTTATTACTGCAAATATTATGATTTAATATGGGAGATGAGCCTGCACCTTATATTTGGTACTTTTTAAAAGGCATAAAGCACAGGTGGCCCTGCCAGCTGATGAGATTGAGGATAAGGTGTCATATAATAACGAGGACGTGAGTGACAATGCAAATAGTCAGGTTGTTCTGGCATTGTAGAAGTGTAGTGCTCAAAATGTGCTACCTTCCAGTGCAGTTCAGAGCAATTGCTTCCCAGACTTTCAGAAGCAGCGGGATGCATTAGTGAGGAAGGCAATTTTTGTGTGTATTTGTTTGTGTACATGCAGGTCCTTGTGTGTGAATGTGTATGCTTGTTAGGATAAGGTGCATATTGGGAAGAGGTCATGGTGATATCAAATGGTCAACATTGAAAAAACATTAATTGTAATGATTTAATATGATCATTTAATGATATGATGATTTTCCTGTGTTCCACATGTGTAAAATGTTGCCCGAGAGCAACAGCTCCATAACAGCTCCAGTGTACCATAACATTATGTGTAGAAGATGCTTTTTTAATACCTACTTTTTAATCTTGGAGTGGGCGCCATTCTAACATCCTTATTTCTACTTGTATCAAGATAAAATGCTGAGACGTCCACCCACTGCCGTGGCTGCAAGTGCAGCCGCCACTGTCACCCACTGTATGCCGTCCGATATGATTGAAAATTTGCACCCATTTCGTGTCTATTGCAAGTGCTGGGATACGATGCGATGCAGACCAGGCTGGCAGTGCCACTTTCAAACATTAGGTCATAATCATGCATTTAAAGCAAACTGTGTTATACTGTTAAATAAAATAAGAACATGTTTGGTGCTGGTTTGATTGCATAGACTCCTCAGTTAAAGACAACAAGTGACCAGCAGAGGTGTTTGAGGTGTAGGCAAATTGGTCACGGGCTGAGCAGTACACTTCAAAACTATCAGCTTTACTGTAGGCTGAGGGCTCAGACCGGTAGCTAGCAGGATTGCAAACTCCAAAAGATGAAAACAGATGGTAAACAAAGCTGCATAGAAACTACATTGTGGATACTTTGTGGACGCAGGAAGACCGTTATTTTAATGATTTGTTTACTTCTGGACTCCCAAAACATGCCCTGTCTTATATACTGGTGCAACTAATAGTCAGATTTTATGGTTACAATAGTGTAATAAAATAAAAAAAAGTATAATCTGAGTTACAGCAGAGGGTTGTTCATTTTAGGATGAAATATTTTTTTCTGAATAACTCTTAACTCTACTTTTTTTTCTTTTCTTTTCTAGAACCTGGTACATCACCTACCCTCCAATGTGCAAACATTGAGGTTATCGACTGTCAGAACTTTCTAAACTGTTTGCAGCGCGGTGCTCCACAGTTCTATAATCAACATGGTTATTAACACCTGATCTGTGCCCGCACTCCTGCAGTAGACATATCTTTAGTAAGTTTGGATGGCTTCTCACTTTATGGTATTTCCAACTGTCCTTGCATGGATTATTTCTTTATGTTTATGAATGATGCAACTTTTTGTAACCAAATAAACTCTCTCTCACAGGGTGACTCTGGTGGAGGATTGGTGTACAATAACATGATTTACGGGGCAATTTCTTTCACTGGGCATTCCAAAACAGCATGTGCTCAACCAGCTGCATTTATGAACATCTGCCATCAGCCCTACTTGACATGGATCAAAGGGATTCTTGCAAGACCATAGACAAGTCTAATGATTGGTTAATGAGCAAATGTCCTGTAATCCATGAGGCATTTAACTCTAATTTAGAGAACAGGTTTCTCTTCATTTCAGAAAATAAATATATTATTGATTGGTTTTTAATTGAAAGTTCAACAATTAATTTGACATTTGTTGGACTTGAGACTAGTTTTCTGATTTACAGATGTTTCAATTCTAACAGTTTCAAGTATTGTGTAGAAGACAACTTTTCTACAATCATTTAGATTTAGCCTGTAATTGGACAGTCATTGTATGGAAAATACAAAGAGGCATAAACAGTTATCTGCTTGTCGTTTAACATCCCTGTTTATTCAAAACATTAAGACCCATCTTATACAAAGTTTTTCAAATTCAAATAAATTGAAGATGACTCAAAACTTTTGTTGTTATGTTGAATTGATTTACGCTGTCAAAGAAAATAAGACATATGTATACATCTCGATTTTGATTACAGGGTCATATAATCATCCTCAAATCAAAACTTATCCCCCTAACACACACACACACACACACACACACACACACTCACACACACACACACACACACACACACACACACACACACTCACACACACACACACACACACACACACACACACACACACTCACACACACACACACACACACACACACACACACACACACTCACACACACACACACACACACACACACACACACATGTACAGAAATAAAGTTGACAGAAGGTTGCTGACTGGGACAGATAAGAACTGTTTATCTTGTATTGTGACTCTGAAAGACAGACACCAACTTTGCACCTTTATCTCAGAGCCATCACTCACTTTCTGTTCCTCTGCTTCCTCCAAACACACAGTTTTTCATCCCGTCACACTTAAGTATTCAAAAAATCTCAGGCATCCAGACACAGGCATCGTGTCATCCTCCCTTTGTTCGTTGTTTTCTCTGTCTCAATACAAATCAATGTCCGACTTCTAAGTTTGTCAATGTGTGTGTGTTTGAGGAATCACATGATTATTGCCGCTTCACGCTCATATCCTGCGTCCCCAGTTAACTTCATAACATAGCGGCAAGAAACTCCAAACAATCTGAGAGTGTCGATAGGGAATTTGCTTCATCGTCAAAATTGATCAATGATGAGAGGTTTTCAGGCAACTGGATTGGCATTCAACCCTTTACAAGTTTCACTTGGAGCTCCTTTGCCTTTCAGAGCATCAGACACCTGAATATTGCAGTCATTTGCAAACTAACATTTTTAAGCATTTTTTTAAACATTACTTTAATTTCAGCATAAATCTCAATAAACATTATTTTATCTTAAATTGTAATACTTTTTATATATACAGTATATTTCCACAATAATGGGTAAAAGTTGTTAATTTATTTCGTTCTTCGAAGGCATCTCTCAACTCCCCCCTGAGTGTCTCTAGAACCCCCAAGGGGTCCCAACCCCCACTTTAAGAACCACTGCACTAGGTTTACTGTTTTGTTTAATAACTGTCAACATGCTGCAGGTATTTGTGGTAAAGCCATAACCTCTTCAGAGTGCAACTTTAAATGGTCTGAGGTTCCCCAAGCATCCATGCTTGGACCTTTTCTCTTTGCCCATATTCACTGCTAAACAATTTGATCTACTGCTTAAAACATTTGTTTAACAAAATCCTTGGGTATTATTATTCATTTTAGCATTCAAAAACTTTGTCTTCCTGTATCTGCAGTGATGTGATTTGAGTTAGATTTTATTTTATTATTAAATTACTAATTTAGCCAGAATTACTAGTCAGTTAAATTCAATTGTATTATTTTTATTGCAGCTGTGGCTCAGTTGGTAGAGTCAGTCATCTTTTAACTGAGAAGGCGGGGGTTCGATCCCCAGCTCCTGCAACAACCAATCTGCTGTGTCATGGGGCAAAAAACATATTTTAAGCCTGAATGTACATTTCATTTCTTTATTTATAAGTAATGAAATGCCCTTTAACTTGATGTGAATCAATCTCTTGGTTTGAACATTATTTTATTTTGGGGAAAAAAAGTCATCGCTAAAGATGTATTTATACCTTCAAAGTCCTACCTTCTAGTTTCATTATGTAAACTACTTCCTGTGAAATGCTGATCCATCAGGCTCGACTGTTTTGGCCCTACTGATTTCTCAGTTGATGTGTTTAAGACTAACCCTGGGAGTGATTTTACTGTCTGGGTGTTTTACGTCACTGAAGTGCATGACCAAATTCAATTTAGCCACAATTTCCTCTGATAACACTAATCCTGTCTGGAGACAGCTGGAAGTTTTTTCTCTTTTTTTTCCTCCAGACAGTGACAAAACACACTGATGTATTTTGTTTAAACCTTATCCGTTTTGACACATCTGAGAAGAGTAAGTCCGACCTCCTTAATCAGTGTTCATATAGATAAAATCTTTATTCATATTCTTTTTACAATATTGAAAACCAAAATTGAATGACAGCATCTTAATAAAATCTCTCACAGAGAAACAACAGAGCAAAACATGGGGCATCCCACATTGATACAAAAATAAACTTTATGAATAAAAACTAAACATTGGTAACTTACATTCAAGTGAAGTCACATTCTGCACAAACAACAACTTACAACAGCAACTAACAACTAAAGATCTATTTACAATACCATACATGAATATTATAAAGTCTCTTTTATACACAGAGGACCTAAACAACGCTCTTTCTAAAACAAAACTCACATTTTGGCAATCAGTGATAAACAGACATTGTACATTTACCCACAGCATACACTTTTGCTGTTTAACTGTTTCAGGATTCAGTGACACGCAGTTTGTAAAATAAGCTCAAAACCGAAATAAAGAGTTGATATTGTCCGAGCCGAGCCATATCTTACTCACGCTGCTGTAATACATACTATACTTTAGCAGCTCTTTCACTAATGTCAGTTCTCACTTACAAAGAGAAAATATCTTTGCACATCCATTTCATAAGACTGGTGCTAGGAGGGCGATGTATCCATCTAAATCTTAAAGGTAAACTCCCACACACTGTCTTACTTGCAAACAAACATTTATCTGTGCCAGACCTTCATCAGGCAAACGGTGTCCCTGATGAGGTCCTAGTATGTAACTTTGCCAAGTGAGACAGTGTGCGGGAGTTTACCTTTAAAGGAAGAATGTGCAACATTTTCCGCATAAATACAGCAGTGAGTGTGAAGCACAAATTCTGCCAGCTGTGCTGTTGCCGGAGCCTTGTTTACATCATCTCTACATGGACGGGCGGTGCTGGATATGAGAGATTTGGTTGCTAGGACATTATGTTTGAGTCACAGAGAAACACATTTTTCCAACTAATCCAGTCCAGCTTGAATAAAAACAGTGTCCGCAAACACCTTCATGTTAGCAGAAAGCCTTTTTCTTACAAATACTATTCTAATGTTTTGTTTATCCCCGCAGCCATGCAGGGCTGTGTAAAAATTCAGTTGATGCATGCTTTGATATTACAAGCACCATCTGCATCCACAGCACGTTTACATGGAGGCAGCAGCAGTTAACACTGTGTCCACATTTACCATGTGCTTTGCCAAAACGCAAACTGTCCAAACAGCAGTAAAGTCTGATTTGTTTATGTATTTTAATAGATCTGATCTCTTGGGCCGTCTATCTGTGCTGGAATTCACAAACGACCTGATCAGGGATTTTGTTTTGTTTGAACAGTATAATTGTGGGCTGATATCAGTTTTTATAGTCAGAGAAGGATTTGAGCTTCCATGTGTGAATATAGACAAGACGAATAGACGTCTGAGTGGCTAAATCGAAACATCTGCTGACACATCTGTTTTCATTACACTCGCTGTGTCAAATAATACATAATGCATGTAGCGTTCTGTAGCTTTGCTTATACATACGAGTGGTTGACCTCAAGTTTACAAAGGGCAAGCCATGGCTTCCATTGTAGGTTTCTTTGGGGACTTTAGTTGAGTATGCAAAGCTGAGAATCACTGAATTGTAACAGACCACAAATGACTTTTTTCATTTGATCAAAACTGAATTGTTAAACAAACTCATCTTTCACAGAATAAACAGCAATTGAAAATACAATAGATTAGAGCTGAAATGTTGGTCGGCAGAATACGGGCCTAAAACAGATAGATGTGCATTATCATCATTTATATCTTTTCTGACATGCACAGTTTATACCCTTTTTTTTAACAGATCATGGAATACAGACAACTCAATTGCTTAGAATACCAACACCTGCACATGTAGCAGAGCAGGTAGCATAGCGGTGTCATTTGTGTACATTAATAAATGAATTATACCGTTGACCGATTATTAAAGCATCTCTCTGAGAACCTTTTACAGAGTCAAAAAAGATGCTAGAACCAGGCAGAAGAGATTGACTGAAGCTTAAACATTCCCTTAATGGGTCCCCATATTATACTGATAATCAGTCTTATGAATCCCATAATGGTTGGGCTCTGAAAATGATGAACTATTGCTTACTTTCCCTAAAATGAAACCAGTCCCAACTCTTAACAGAAGATAAGTGGCATGTAATCATTGGATTAGCTCTAAATTATTAATCACAAGGAAGGTTAATGAAGTGATTTTGTTCTGAACTTATTTGTTCTCATCGTGGCTCTGAACTGTCAAACAGTTATTTAGAAAAATGCTGTTCAGGTTAAACAAGGACTCTAGCATGTTCACTATTTAAAATGCAGCATCCTGAACAACGAGCTCGTGATCAAAACAAGCTGTTCTTTCATCGGAGGCTTGCATATTTACACCATTTAAAATGGCTGAATGGACATTTCTGCACCACTGCGAAGACTCCTCCACATTAAGTGTTCCCTTTCATCATCAAGGTCAGCATACCCCTGCTGTGCTGTACTTGATCGCAAACACCAGGAAAATACTGTAACCTAGTTCACACTCATTTCAATCGACAAGGAGATGCTTACAAATTCAGAATGTACATAATTTACAGCAATGGCAAGACAGTGTAGATATTAGTAACACCACTAGTTCAAATACATCTATATGACAACTGACGTCACCTCGCCACTCTTCTTTATGGCTTTTATCTTTTTTTTTTATGAGGATCCAGCCCCCTTCATTGCACCATAATGACAGCAACAATACACAACAGCAACAGTAAGCAGATTCAAGCGTTCAATGAAATGTTTATCCTGCATGAAATGTGTCACTTTGAATATGTCTGAGATTTGAAATAGTGGGTCAGTGTTTGACACTTTTTAAATCAGTATGTCTTTCTTTCTGCTACTTTACAAGGGAATACATTTCACATGAAAACAAACACACGGCCGAATGTGGAGATGGTGATAAACCCCCGAAGCTGATTTACCTTTCAAAAGATGCAACAGTCGGCATCAAAGCTCTTTATCAGGATTTCATTAGAAAGGCTTTTCTGGAATGAGCGTCGCCGTCTGAATGTCACGGTGGCCAATGCCATGGCAACTGTGTTTTCAGACCGTGCTGGCAGTCTCACGTTCAATAGAATCATACAGTGCATCGTAAACAAACCATTATCATTGTTTGGCAGAGCTGTAACTGATGTTGTTAGCTGTGTTAGCTTGTTAGACAAGTGTGTGAGAAGGTGAAATGCAGGAAGGTACAGTTTGCTCCACTGCTGTTTAGACATGTTTTTTTTTTAAAAGCAGATCCTTTTGTGAGTCAGAATCTCCCGTGTCGAAGCTTTAAAAGAAGTCTTTGAATTTTGCCTTTTTCGACTTTGAAACAAGGTCACAGTTGAGTCAGTAATACTGAGGCAAGTTAACGAGTGCTCTGTGCAGCTTCTCTCACACAAAGGAATGAACTCCTGTTGAACTTCTTTCTCAGAGGTAACCCGGTGAGGTCCTGATTTAACCGTCTGGTGTGGAAAGACAACGCTGCTTTAAGAAGTCAAATAAATGAAAGACATTTGAACTGTTATTTCACATGGCACTTATCTCCACCAGAGGGGGGGAAACAGTCCGATCTGATGGTTAGAGACTTCTGAACTGCTGTTTTGTTTAGTTTCAAAGAGTCTTATCTAAGAAGTAAATACAAAGCTGCCTCAGAGTGGAGTATCATGACGTTCTCTTGTGAAACTTAAAGTGAGTAATCGCAGAACTTTTCCTCAAAACATCACCTCCTCACAACTCCCGTAATCGCTCTCTACCATGCTCGACCCGTCATAGCTCCGCGGGTTCTGTACCGCCGGCCTGGTTTGAGGCTGGGCGGGATTTGCCGCAGGTGGCGGAGTGCTGGCCTGTTCTGCATACGAAGGCATAGCCACACTCAGACGCATGCTGAGTCTCTTGTAGCCCCCCGAGACGTTGTCGAGGCTTCGAGCGTGTTTGGTGGGGTAGTAGCTGATGGCGGTGTACTCGTTGGGGCACTGGGAGCTGGGAAGTGGAAGCCCGTCAGGACCCAGGAAGTCATCCAGGTTCTGGTTGCTGTAGCAGGGGGGAAGGGGAGCGCGGCGGTCAACGCGTTCCAGTGGGAACGGGAAGCCACCAAATCGGGAGTTCCTCCGCGACTCCGAGGTGGAGGTGGAGTAGGTGTCCTCTACGATGTCAAACTGGGGAAAGTCCTGGACCACGGGGCGGCCGTAGTAGTCAGGATCTGCAGGATACACTGAAGAGAGAGAGAACAGTTTAGTATTGCACATCCTTAAACACTGCTTAAAACTTCATAACTCGAATGCATTGGAATAAAAAAAGATATCATAATGAAGTGCTGAGCAATTAGTTAGAAAACGGTTGATCAAAGTAAGTTAACTGACTTAAGTCATTATATAACAATTATATATGGATATTGGACTGTAGATTGGATTTAAAAAAAGCAATAAGCAGAATCTTTTGGTACAACTAATACAAGACGTATTAGGTGCCACAGGCCTGAATGCCCTGGTAATGCCATGTCTATGAACCAAATAAGATCTAACAGTTGTATATTAGATGGCTTTCAAAAGTAAGACAGTATTGGGTCGGAAAATGTTTCAAATCTTGCAGTATGGTCAAAAGATTCCCCACTTAAAAGGTTTGTTACATCAAAAAGATCTTAATAAACTAATCCACAACACTGATTGTGTTTCGCGGTTCATCAAAAACCCAGTTCTTGTACGTTTTATTATAGCCTTATATTCGAATAATTGCCCCTGAGTTTTGAAAAGCTGACCGAGGGTCAGATGAGCTCCCAGACTGAACAAACCCAACACTTATTGTCACTGAAGATAAATATTAACAATTAGTGGGACAGTTGCTGCCGTGCTGGGTGTGCAGGAAGGATTTGAGCAAGTCTAGGTTTTCAACAAGCTTTGTCTATTTGCATATTAAATCCTTCTCTGTGGATTTAAAGTGGTGTAGGTTTGATTAGAGGAACAGGAGGAGGGGACATGTCTACGGAAAGCTTTGTATCCTTAAGTCACTGTATTTACTTTTAAGACAGGGAACTGATCCAGAAAGGGATTCAATTAATGCAAATGTAGAGCTATCCCCTTCCGAAGTTCAACAGAGTTCAAATACACTTAAACTAACTTTAAAATAAAACAAGGATGACCTTGAAGGTGAGTTTCGCTTATATATGATTTGTGCTAGCATTGTTAGCAGCATGGCCAGCGTTGCTAAATGTGTCATTAGGTAAAAGGATATACACCATGTGGACAACTTAACATTTTGATGCACCACCAGATTGGAAAAAGTATCTAGAATATTTTTTTGAGCTGAGCTGTGGTGGTAACATGTGCAATGTTCATGTTAACATGCCAAACAGTAGCTTGTTTCATTTTACTCTTTGATTAAATATCACGTAACATGTTCACATCATCAATTGCATTACTAATATATTTCACATTGAATTTAAAGTGATTATTTAAAGACCCTACTTTTGGTCTGTGTCGATTTTGGCGCCCCCTGTGGACAAAGCATTGTGGTTTATCTCAGCAGTGGCTAGTGCACTGTTCTCTAGGGTGGGCACACATTTCTCAAGGATGGACTGGGATGTAGTATTTATTAGTTCATTAGCCTGTTGCTAACACAACAGAATATGCATGACACTAATTTTAACTTAGGAAACTATCTGTTTAATTTAACATAATTGACAAACAACACCATATGCACTCGTACCTACAAGCATATTTCTCATAACCTTCACCGATGGTCTTGTTTGCTTTTTGTATGTCATATAGAGGCATCCCTATTCGTTACAGTCTGTTTTATAACCAGCTAAACTCCTCGCTCCTCAATTATTTGTGTGAAAAGGTGAACAATTTGGTAATACAACCTTTGCAATATGAAAATTCTTCACTTTTTTGCAATAAGAAATGTAATTATCAGTAGTGAGCTTGTGTTTAATCATGCCTGAGTCTGAGTACATCTGTGCATGGCTCATACAAGCAAAGACACAGCAGTAAATAACCTGTGTTGTTTAAAATATAATCATATAACAATGAAATAAAAAATGTGTAAATCCAAAAGAGGAAGGTGTTTGCTCCTGTTGTTTGACTGACAGGGAAGTCCCCGCAGTGATGAGCTCTTAGCAGGAAAGACAGGAGGCAAAAAGTGTGAAATCAAAATGAGGATTCTTGAGGATTACCGCTTTAAATTCCTGCCCTTCATCCCCGAAAATCTCAAACTAACAAGGCAGACACATTATACAGTTTGTTCAAACAAAACGGCATTGAAAAAGCCCCATGCTGTCACTGGAGTTACTGAGAATACTGATCAGACTCCCAGCTGCTCGCACTGTGACACAGAGAAAACGAGACTAAGTGATAGAGGAAGGTACGAGGAGAGACTGGGAACAAGAGAAAGAGAACTACTTAGAGGGAGTCAAAGGAAATAAAGCTGACAGACAGATGGTGGAGGAAAAGATTGGAGGAGACAAAATGAAGGGATGTGAGGGACAAACAGGTGAAAATGACAACAGAGGAACGATTTTGGAGAGGAAGAAACAGGGGAGGAATTTAAAAGTAGAGGGAACGGCAGTGAAAGGTGGAGCGAGTGATTAAGATTTTGTGAGAGAGAGTGAGATAGAGGTCAAAGGCAGACAGGAGGTAACAAGAGGGAAGGCATGAGAGACATATAGAAAATAAATAGCTGGAAAAGCAGAAACAACGTTTCCAGGTTATAAAGATGAACTCTGACAGCACCTTTACATCTTTTTTCTGTAAATTGAATGGCCATTCAGCTTTCAACTCCAACACAGCATCTTGACTTCCGTTATTTCTACACTTTGAAAAGTTCAATGAACTCTTAAGAACAGTGAACTTAGTGTCTGATGAGATCAATAAATTGCAGCAACGCTCAAACTTTCAGGGCGGAGTCAGACATTTTTCAAATGTCATTAACGGGATGTAGTGCTCATATGTATGCTAATGTCTATTTACTTATTGTGTATGTTCGCTTTAATCAAACCTCTACTGGGATTTTGCAATCTTATATCGCTTAGATTTCCCTAATATACAACTGCGAGAGTCGTGATGGAAAATTTACAACCACCTGGATTACATTTTAATCAACTAGTGCACCTGCCAAGTTGCAAATGTGGATACTTAGTCTAAGTGCATAATGTGTTTCTATTTTTGTTTTTTAATGATATCGTATGTTGAAGTAATTGCAGCTCTCATCAGAGGCAGAAACTCTACAGACATATCTGCGTACAGATGCAGAATCTGTGGACGAGAGACAAGATCATTGAAGTCCAAAGCTTTGTGATTTCTGTTTGTAGTCGTAAGTAGTGTTACTACTCAGCCAGTGAAACCAAAAGAAGAAAAGGGGAAACTGTTCACAATTAACATTGTTGTAAAACCAATGAATTGAACTTCATTTGTGATGGTCAGTTGTTGACTGCCTATAAACTTTGGCACAGTACAACTAGGCTCCTTTAAAAAATATGGCACTGAATCTTATCTCCAGTTAGACTTTATTATGTTCCAGATCCTCTTTTAAGGTTATTTTCTTGAACCGGTCTTTGCTGCATTTTAATGAAAAACCCCTTATCTTCAGTGGGGAACGAACATTTTTGAGAGCTGTAGATTTTGTCCTCCATCTCCTTCTCTGAAGTCACTTTAGAAAAGGATGACTTCAGGATTAGTACGGGCATGAGGAATGAAAACGTGATGTTTATTGTGCTAAAATGGTCTTGAAAATGTCTTAAACCCATCCTTTAAATCTCTGTTCCTCTGGGAGGTGGGATTCACACTTTATGTCCATACTTTGCACTGTTCAGTAGAGTTAAGACTGAGAGCAGCTCCTCTTCTAACTGTTGTTGCCGCAGGCTCTAAGATTGCCATTCGAGTCAGAATTACTTTAAAAGGTTTTTACACCCACCTGAGCTGAGGAATCTCTTTACCAGAAAGTCTTTATTTCAAGTCCAAGTGGAATGTAACTCCCCGAACATTAATTTAAATCCAGATATGTGAATGAAGTATTGTAATGTTCAGAAATATTGTTTGTGTTAATAAAGCCTTTGCATTTTACCTGCAGCGTGATTCATGTTTTCAGCCTGCGGGTCTCTCCCTTCAATTAATCAATGAAACAGTGCGTAAAAGGGAAAAATAAAAGTCATTAGTGTCAAACTTCATCGCAGTACGTATTTATGCCTGCAGCAGGGGGGTTCACTTTGGTGCTGCTTGGCTGCTGAGCCAGAAACCTTTCAAAACGGGGGACATGCAGTTTTGAAAAAGAGGCATTTAAATTCACAAACATTACCCCGTAACGGTGTGAGCCTCCAGTCACTGCTCAAAAATGTGATATTCAAACTGCCTTGAAAAAGGGACCTTAGAAATGTGTTAATGAATTTGGAGAAAATGGGTGGACGGATTCATTAATGAAATTCTCCTCTTCCACACATGAAGGCTTGCAGCTGGGGTTTACAAATTGCTAACCAAAGGCAGATTCGTGAGGCGTCCATCCGTACCTCTGTGGATGTTTTCACTACAGATCTGTGTGTGTGCACCCTTCAGCTTTCAGCTTTTTTTAATAAAAAAAATAAAATAAAAAGTTTTCAAAGATTTTTATTTCAGTGGCAACAGATGAGCTTGGGGCCGAGTGTCAAAATATAGTTGGGACATCAGAGAGTACATCAGTAATGATGGACTAACATTAGTGGTTTGGGCCTTTTTAGGGGGTTCTGAGACAGAATACGTATAGCTTACCGTTTGCGTTTTCTAGTCACACTCATGTTCCTTACTGTTTATCAGTAGAGGTATTTTTTGAAACGAAGAATTAGGGATTGATTGATTGGAGGTCAGGGAGACTGCGGATCTAAGTACACCATTGAACATAGATTGTGGTTGAGGATTCTACAAAGCTGGGGTGGATTTCTTGTCTAGTTTTGCTACTGGCATCCCAGACTAGCCTGGTACCTCCTTATCCCGGTGGTCCAAGACTTCTGTACGAGTATCATGTTGGACCAATAGTTGTCCTACTATCCAACCTACCAGTCCAGGATTTAACCCAAGCTAACTGAGCTAACTAGATAACAGAAAAAAGTAATCAATTTGTCCACAAGAGGACGCTCCCAAATCACAGACAGTTCGTAGTATGGAGCAGCCGGAAAACAAAAGAAGAGAAGCAGAGAGTAGTTATACATATATGACCCAGCTTCACAATTAGTTAATATTGCACAAGATTGTGTTTTTGTAAACTAATTAATGAGGCCCAATTAAGTTTAAGGGTAAACGGACTTAAGCATGTATAGTGCGTTTCTAGTCTTCTTTTTAAAACCCATTCACACCACATTCACACAGCAGAGGCTGCTATGTAAAGTGCCCATCAGTATTAACTAATCCCATTCATACACAATCCCACCTCACTGACGTAGCAGGGGGACACATCGCCATGTGACTGTGGAATCTCAACTTTTTTTGGTGCCTGAATGATTTTTGCACACTTTAAAAAAATCTTTCACCATCTTTTTTTACACAGTAAAACTTCCAAAAACCCCTTTGGAACAATTCAAAATCTTGAATTTGTGCTAGAGCGTCTTTTTCTCTCTACCTTTATTGTTTTCCATGAATGACCATATAACTTTACCATTCTGGCATTGATCGCTGTAAATTTCCTTTTGATGGCTGACAGGCCTCTATGATTGGATGCTTCATCACCAATTCAATAAAAGTAAAGGTGATTGACGACAAAGGCCATTTTAAGTATATTTTTGTCAGCCTGATTTTAAGCTTAAATCCTATCTTTAAGTTTCTAACCTATTCCAGGCACCTTAGACCCACAAGATCAACTCATCTGGCCCCGGAAATGTCAGATTTAGTTCCGGGAGCACATGGCCAACAAAAAGCACAGTGTAAAGGATTCAGCTGCTGTCCCCTTTAACAACGAGCCTGATAACAAGCGAAGAACTACAGGAACGTGTCCTTTATCCTCCATGATAAGGTCAAGCAGATAAATGACCTGCCAGGCGGACGTTGCCTGGGGAGCGATGGCATGACGAATGCCTGATCTGCCTCTCGTCATTTGTCCCGAGATCATAGCAGCATAGGATATTGATCAGAAATATAAAAACAAAATTCTGCACAGAAAAAAGGTGAGGCAGCACGAGTGACAGGAACAAAGGAGAAGAGAAAATAAAGTGAGTGTGATGGAAGGAGGGAGAATGTGACAAATGACCAGCGAGGGATAGAGAGAGGGATAAATGAAGAGAGAAAGCTGGAGAACAAGGCAGAGAGAGTGCCACAGAGAAGGAAGTGAAAAAGACAGGAGAGAATGAGAAAGAAGAAAAGGAAGACAGGTAGTGGTGTAAGGAGAGGATAGTAAAAAAACAACAAAACAGGCTATGGAAAAACTTATCTTATCCTTGGCAAGTGATCGTCCACTGATTTAGAAAACCCTTTCAATTGCTCAAGCTTGTTTTGAAATTAAACACTTAGCATAATGAATGTTACCTGTGCACAGGTGTTCATTTAAGAGATTGGGTCATCAGCAAAATTAGCATCCAACGACTGCACACGAGTGGCAAAACTATCATTCAAGATAAAATGAAGTGCTTAACCCTCAGTGGGGTTGAAGTCCTGAGCTCACATATACAGGAAATGTGTATGCAATCGATCCCCTCCCCCCCACAAAACCTCTATTGTTTCGGTTCAACGAGTGACCTTTTAAACTGGTGACTTACAAAGGAGTGCTTCCGGGGCTGCATTTGTATTAGTTCAGTTTTTAATTAAATACTCATCTGATGATTATATTTCAATATTATGAAGAAAGATTACGCAAAGAGGCAGTCGTGAGCACACGTTCAGTTTTCAAAGGCTGCTGTAACTACGTCATCTACAGACACTTCCAGCTGAAAGTCACCAGTTAGCTGGGTCACTCATTTAACTGATACACCAGGACAGTTACGTCCATGCACGGAGGAAGATATTATTAAAAGGGAATGCCGACGGTGCTTTCTATCTGACATTACTGTTGACTATGGACATTTATTCTTTGAGTTCTGATCTCAGATTTAACATAGTAACCTCCTTAAGTGTCGTCATGTTTGTAGTTTATATTTCGCACATGCTCTCTGGTGGTGCCATCTAGAAGTAGCCTTCAGTAACACGCTTCGCATACAGTCAAGTATATTTACAATCACGCTCATGATGCAGCAATCAGCCAAGAGGAGTTGGAAATTACCACCATATTCAATACTGTGCATCCCCTAACTGCTACTGTCTATATTAAAGAGGTACACACAGTGAGATTGTAGCCGCCTCAAACCTTATAGGTCACTCGAAGGCGAAAGAAAGAATGGGAGTTGGGGGCATTAAAAAGGAGACACAGCCAAAAGAGAATCAGGAAATGAGGTAGGGTATTATAGAATTAAGGCAGTAGAGTATAGACAAAGTCATACAGGAGACAAAAGAGAGAGGGAGTAAAGAGGAGGAGGAGGAGGAGTAGGGGAAAGCAATTGCGGAAAGAGAAAGTGGAAAATGAAGCCACGCTGAGAGATGAAACAGAGAAAATCACTTTGTTATTTCCAGATGTTATCACATCCAATCAGCCTCGTCTATGAATGTTTCATCTTCCACAGTTTAATCAGTATGGTGTGTTGACGGACCACTCTACGGGCTGTCCCGTGTTTACCATGACGCACCACTTCGCATGACAATTAAGTGCTTATTTACAATGACCTTGAACGACTGAATCGTTCAGCCTGTTCTGACCTTTTTCTATTACTCTTTGGCTTCATGCCAGAGAGATTTAGTTTACAGCTCATTGACATTTTCTTTTTCATTCACTGCAGTTGACATTTCCCCCCCGAGTGTTTTCCAGTGTTGCAAATTGATTCTATTTTACCATTAACTTGAATCAGCTGAGATCCTGATTACACAGAGAGAGCACACTTTTCTTTGTAAGTAATCAGTGAAGGAATCTCGACATATTGATGGCCAATATCATACCTTTGTAATACCAAAATAATACCAAAGTTTCTTATTACTGCAATGAATGGAAATACATTTTTAACAGGGGCACTGCTCCAGCATCTTTCAAAACACAAGGATCTTTCTACAAAATTTACTTTTAGATTGATTGACGTTTTAATTTCAGTATTTTCTTTTGAATATTTGTGTAAAATAGTGAAATTACTAAAACTGATCATATATGTAATCATATATGTATATAACAATTTTTTTTTATTTAAGGACTTGTACATTTTTTAATTAGAAATGGTGGCAATATTTCCCTACTGAGATATTTGATAGTTGAGAAACCCATTTGTCATTGCTCTCCGGTGGACAAAAATGTAATGGTGACTTTCTCCATAACCCTAAACCCTAAAGCAAGTTCTTCTCAGTTGAAACATCCCCACCCCAAAACATGTCAAAGACATTCATGCCCTGCTTAAATAAAACAAGAACACATAAGTGATGTAAATTCCATGAATAAAGTATTTTGTGCTTTTCTTTTTAGGGCGATAGGTCATGTTGGGTTGGAAACACTGGGGTGTGTACCATACTGAGATTCTCAATATAATTAATGGTTTACATGCAACAAGTCTTTGAGACAGGCAGAGTCGGAAAAAGGTTGGAATAAAATACTTTGCTCACTAAATTGCAATATAATTCCTCTTAACCATACCATTATATGTATCATATCCCCATATTCTTGGTGATTCAGAGCCTCAAAATCAGCCAAGATGGATTATTGGTCAAGTCATAACAAGACTGAGTTGAATCAATTTTGATATAGATCTGAATTATTCATGGTAAGGAGATAAAAAAACATTTGTTTCTCTTTCTCTTTCAGATTAAATCACAGTGTTCACCCACCGAATATGAAACACAAATAATAGCACACCTTCATAGTCCATGTCCCAGTGGTTCTTCCTGATCGATTCATTGTCGGAGCTGGATGGCGGCCTGGCAGGGAGGTTGGGGGCTACGCTGCACACGACCGGCCCATATGTCGAGGAAACCCCGCCTCCTGACGGTCCAATCTGGCTGCGTGGGCGAAGTGACCTGAATGGTGTGTGGTCAAGGTCGTTGACGGGACCCACCATTGAGCTCATCTCTATAGGACTCCCTTCATGGTTGTCAGCTTTGAGGCTTTTGGTCAGACTGGGCTGGAAATAGCTGCGGGTGTGTAAAGATGTTTTTGATTCAGTTAAACTGGTAAAATAGCAGATACCAAAATTCCCATTTCCTTTTCTAGCCAGTTACCATGTCAAAATAATCCATAATTGATGTGTGTTCTAAGGATTGTTATGTAAATGTATAAGGATGATGCCTTGTGACTACTGGATGCAAACTTGTTTGTTAACACTTACAGAAATCGAGGCCCTTTTACATTCTTTTTCCTGTATCTTACAATATTCCCCCCAACTTTCTGGAAACAACCATCTTAAAGCTTTTTTTCACCTACAGCAAAGATGACTCAACACTGATCTGCTCCCTGATTTTGACTTTACATTTTTTTTTTATTCATTCAACTCCAACACTCCAAACATCCCAATTCTTATCACTTTCCTTGATGATGATTTGGTGGTGATTACGATCAATTTAGACACCCTGCAATGTAGTAAATCAGGACTGTTTGATATTTAGATATATACCTGTGCTGTGACACAAGTAAGAGACAATCTTTTCAAAACTTTCAGGGGTGTTGAGTTCCATTTTAGACAGTAATTCAAGTAACCAAAGTAATGAGCACTTACCCATTGGAATCCTGGACACAGACGGGCTTTTTCTTCTTCTGCTGAACGTAACGTTTCCTGATGCAAACAAAGATGCCAACCAAGAGGAGTAATCCAAGCACACTTACGCTGATCTCCATGATTTCCATGTAGCCAATCATTGGCGAGACCTGATAGGTGGATGGGACAATTAATAGATGCGTTTATTTAAAGGAACATATGGAAGAATAGAAGTACTGCTGAAACAACCAAAAAACAAACAATACATAAATTGATGACTTGTTGTTGTGTCTGACCTGATGCAGCGGGTCACAGTGGATGGAGCCGTCAGTGACTTTACAGTCATAGCCTCCGGGACACGGGTTGGGTGAACACTCTTCTATCTGATTATGGCACCTATAGGATGAAAGAAAGTTTGATTCATTTGATTCAACAGGTTAGAATTCTTGTAATTTCAACATGCTTTCGTTTTGCAGTTAGGATGTAAAAGTATTTAGCGTCAACATCAATGTATCTTAACTCTTGCAGTGTTGGTGCTCTGATCTTAACGCTGTGAAGCAACTATTTAACATAGTCCTGCGTCCTACGTCATTGTACTCAGCAGTGCTTTTTACTCATTAAATCATTCAGATTGTGTCCAAAAGCCAAGCAGATGTTTTCTGAGTAAACTGCTGTGGACAGCTGTATTTCTGAAAATGGGGTGAGTAGCCAAGAGTCCTACAGTGAAGAGCAGCACAAAGGCTGCCACCTTGGCTCTGGAGTTAAGGTTAAATTTGGCGGATGATACTGAGGGCTTCACTGCACCCAGGCACCAAACACGACCCAGAGGACCTTCTGGCAGAGCTCTGATTGCTAAGTGCTGTGATGATGCTGACAAAACCTATCATTTTGTTTTACATAAAACTGCCTTGTGTTCAGCTTCACCCGCTCATTTCCCAGGTGTTGAATTCCCTTGCTGTTGAGTACTGAAAGAATATCCGCAAGTTTGAGAGCAAAATACAGCAACTGCTGTGCATTTTAAACTTGGACAAGGAGTTTAGTTTTTGAAAGAGAGAAAAGTTTTAAAGAACTGAGTTGTAAAGTTTTGTATTGTTCTTTATGTATGATAACGCTTGAATAGATGGTTTTGGTTCATTTAGATGCTTTTTATTCAAAATGCACATGGACTTTGTATGTGCTGCTTTCTGCTGCATGAACGGATTACAATGATAAAACAATTACCGCCCGCAACAAAAAACCATCACAGCATGATAAAACATCTATCTGTCGGCTTTACAACTCCCAGTTCCTGCAATTACGATCCACCAGTGGTCATTTTTCACTCACTGAGTTAATCAAAACTCCACCTGGACCATGGGCCCGCTGTTAATACCCAGGAGGAGCGACGCAATTCCACAGGCGGACTTAATGAAAGCAGGAAAATGCAAATGTTGCTATAATTTCATTTGAACGTGACTGTTCTCTTTGTCAGCCACTGGAAGTGTGAGTGGAATACGAAGAGCTGGTCGTAAAGCCATGAACACAAGTGTGTGTCATTATAGTTTGCAACTCATCACATGTATGCAAATTCAAGGCCATGCAAGCTTTTTCAGAATGCAAGCATGTACCTCTGTGCAAGTGATTCTGCATATAATGAGCGTTGCATTTGTATTCAGCCAGCCTTGTTGGGAGTCATGGTAATACCTCTGTGTGTCTAATTAGGATTAGGTGGGTGTTCATTTTGGAGTTGGTTACAGCAGCATCATTTTCCCCACACATACTTTTTTATATTTGATCAATCATTTAGTGTACAAACATGAGGGAAAATCCAGTGTATTTTATATTACACCAATAAAGTTGTGTTTCTGAAAAGTGCAAAAACACAAAAAAAACACCAGCAGTTAGAACATCAGACGTCGTCAGCAAATCCAACAAATAAAGACATAGTATCCAGATTGACCTCCACTATATGCCACATACATTTGTTTGATCATTGGGTTTGGTTCTTACCTGTCAGATAGTCTGACTGCTTTTCTTTCAGGCCCTGCTTGACAAACTTCCATTGTGTCTATACAACATTTCAATTTAAATCATTCCAGCTCCCTGCACAGGTGTGTTAACAGGTCATGTTACAGCCGTGCTATGAATGCCCAAACACAGCCCACAGTGTAGTTTTATGCCTCAAGTGTAGTTTCTTCTGTTTACTGCGTGTAACTAAAGGGATTGTGTATGGTTAGACCGATGCATCCACCAATGGAGATAAGCCAATGCTTTTTTCTCTGCTGTAGCTTTTCAGCACAGGCTATGTAGGAAATCCTTACTGGACTTTACTGTGATTGCTTTCAAATCCATCTGCTTCCCCGAAGTTACATGGATTGGGCAGGCATGGGGGATAAATGTAAGTTACCTTAAGGACTAGAGGTGCACAGATAATATTCCAGCATATTCTTTGGTCAGAGTAAGTAACAGTAGTTAAATGATTGAACCTCAGCACGTGAGCATGTGATTAAAGATTAAATTGTGCTTGTATTGCTGGTGAATCACCGAGCCTCCTGCGTAGAAACTGCATTCACAAGCTCTCAAGTTTGTGGTTCTTTAAGAAGGAGGACACATAAAAGTAAATAATTCACTGCATGAAAGTAAGAAATATGTTGATAATGCATTACTGATTCGAAAAGTAAGTGAAAAGAAATGTGTGTGTTTGTTTTTACCGTGCATCAGTGTCATCCAGCGAGCAGTTGCAGATGTAACCCTGAGGCTTGGGTACACACACCCTGTCGTGGGCACATGGCTGGGAGGCGCACGGGTTGTCAGGGAGCTCGCAGTGGGCGCCGTGGAAGAGTCCTGCACACCTGCAGCGCGGCTCTGCACAGTAAATAAAACACACCCAGACGTCTGAGACAAGAGCGACTGATCATCACAGCAAGTATTCCCCTACAGACGGTAAATAATCACAGCAAAGGTCAACCTGATCAGATCAGAGAACACAAGATTGTGTTTGATATTTAAAGTTAGAAATCACCTATTGAACATCTGAAAAAAGCAGTGTTTCTTGTGTCACTAGTCCAGCTGCTACAAAAGAGTCTGTACTTAGAAACTCTTTCACTGATCAGAAACATCAACAGCCAACATCTGGTTTTGTCAGTCGCTCAGAATAGAAGAGTAAAGAGTTGAACCACCTGAGAGCAAGAAACAGACTGTGATGCTTTTCCACAAACTTTTTTCTGGGTCAGAGAAACATTTCTTGTTTTACATAACATTTTACAAAATGGAGAGTGCTTGCCATGTTTGTAAAAGTAAAAAAATAATTTAAAAAAAAGAAAAAATCAACTTCAATTTTATTTTTCTAATAAGTTTTCAAGTTCAAGCAGAGAAGAAATGTTTTGGTTTTGAAATGTGGTATTTAATCAGTTCGATATAATTTGCCAAATTAAGAAAAAACCTCATAATTAGTTTATTGCAGGTATGAGTCACCCTTGCACCTTTAGCACAGCTGCTTGTAATTGAACAGTTACATTAAGAACTGCTTTAATACCACAGCACCAAAATGTTCCCATTTGGAGACATTTGTGCAGAATTACCAGTTTCATAACTGTTATTTCGACGCCTGTGGGATCCTTCTCCATATTTGCCTATTTTATGATTTGGCAGACCCTGTTGTCTAAAGAGATTACATCAACAACCATATTGTAATTTGGAGATCAGAGGCTCGCCCACGGACTCAAACCAGGAACCCTGTGTTTGATATCTTAATTGTTCTGCCAACTCAAATACAGCCACGCTTATATCTAAACAATATGTTTTTCTAGTTCAATATAGATTAAATATATAAAAAAAACTCTCCTTCATAAATGATGTACAGAAGGTACACATGTTTTGTATATTTAGGTCAACTTTTTTCATTAGTGGATGGAAGATCAGTTTTATTTGTTATAGACAACATTTGACTTCAATCATTGAAGCTCAAAGGAACTCCAATTGGAGTTTAGAGCACTCAGACTAAAATATCAGGCCATATTTAGTTATTGCAGACATATTAGTATTGGTGTAAAGGTAGGCTGATATCTAAGAACTTGTACAAAATGTTGAAATATGTTTGAGGTTGATAAGAAACTTTGACACCGTTTGTTAAGCTGACATCCCAGGACAAGATTGTCATTGAATTGGTAATGAAAGCAGTCTTGGAACACATCTGTTATCACCTTAAGTCAACTTAAGTCTATAAACAGAATTCTCTATTATATCTCTTACTGTTGCCAGTCAGACTGTATGCTACATGACCAGCGTCCTTTATCCATTGGGCAGACACCTGACACTTATACCTGATGAACCACAACACCTGCTGTTGCTCTACTTGGCAAACAAATTAGCCGATGGTATAGAGATTGTGTATAACCCAAAATAATCTTCTTTACATGATTTTATTTGTTTGAATTTTAGGATAAGATGTTTTTTTTTTTTATTTGTGGAGGATGGAGATGTAGTACTGGACTCCAGTTTATTTACCTTCAACCCATCCCAGTCATTGCTGCTTAATGTTTTGGGGGGGTTCAAAGTCAGGATATGGGCAAGTAGCCGGCTCAACGATTAAACGTCAACACTTTCACTTGTCTGTAATGCTAGTAGGGCTGTGGCTCTGGATTATAGCAACTGCCCATACTGCTCTACTACCTGGATGTAAACCAGCCCAGTGGACGGATGGCATCTCTGAGCCGTTTGGGAGTATTTTACGGTATAGCGGGAAAGTTGTAAGTACGCTGAGTCAGGTAATACTGGCCAGAGCAATGTGTAACCAGCACACGCATGTGGATGTTAACCTGAAAGGAGGACTGACGCTGGCAGTGCTAGCACAACTAACATTAGCCACTCTCTGCAAACAAGTTTGGTATTGTTGACGAACAGATGCTGTGATCCAGTGTTTAGCAGTGTTTAATAAAATACCTTTTGACTAGTCAACTAGTCTGAATTTAAATGAGCTTTTAATCGACAGGAAAATGAGTCGCTAGGACCGTCATAGTATGGAGTTCCTCTTGTTAAAAAAACATTTAACTTTGGTCTGAAATGGGACAGAAGAGAGACCAGACAAAATAGAGGAATGACATGCAGCATGGGGCTGAGGACCAGAGTCTGATCCCGGGCCTCTTCAACAAAGACTCAGCCTTTCAATGGGTGGGCTCTGCTAACTAAGCTGGCCCGGCACACCTGGGGTCTAGGGTTCTTGTCATTCTGTACAGTGTAGTTATCAGATTTGTAGTTGACACATTGATTTTGTCATAATGAACAAAGACCTTAAAAGGCCGGTTAAAACTGCTATAGAGACAAAGAAAACCAGTCAGACCTTGCTGTCTCCATGTGTCCTTTGACTTCACATCCCCTTTATACCAAACTCAGAAAGCAAACACAATTGAAGCTTCAGCAAAACAGCAGGGGAAAGACTTCATATGGTGCAGTATAAATAAAAAGAACATCCACAGCCTTCATTGTTTTGCTGCCTGTCTGATTGCATTTGCTCGACCTGGGAGGATCTTTTGGGAAATAATATTTACTTGTTGTTGGGCATCACACTCCACAACTGTGCCTGAAGTAGAAACTGAAATATGGTTTGACGCGATGATGAATAAGGTCCAGAGAAAAGTAATACACCGATGTAACCTGTTGCCCTGTCTCCACGGGGCACAGCAGGCATTGTAGTACTGCTTGTACAACATAATGCAGTTCAGTGACCTAACAGGTTAAAGAAAAACCTACAGGTGGCCGGCTTCTGATAACAGCTATAGGAATGGTTTGTTTACACGGTTCTTCCAAAGCACAGAGATCTGTATGATCTCCAGCTTTATGTTTGGTTTCACATCCACCTCCCTCGAACATATTGCCTGCAGTCTTTTCCACAGTCCCGCAGAGCCACATGAGAATAATATTTGAAAGCTCCTGGTCTTTTATCTGTAAAATTGCAGGTGTGCTTATCAGCGGCTATTCTAAGCAAAGAATAAGCTAAGCCAGCTGACATCCTCCTTTGTGATTTATGACAAAAAAAACCTCAAAATAAGACATCAAGCCCCTCTGACACCAATTTCTTATCTTTTGTGTTTTGACAAGAACTGATGCATTGGGCCAATTAGTGATAACCTAAAACGGTAATCAGCAAGCGGCCGCATAAATGGCTCGGAGTCTGATAAGAATATCAGGCCGAACAAATCTTTCAGGCTTGAGTTTTCTTTGAGAAACTTGTGAGCTGAGAATATGGGCCCTGCTGAGAGAATACAGTTCTGGCCCCCCTCCACTTATTCAAAAATGTAGGCTATTGTGTCATACTGTATTTATCAGTCAGTGTAGCATTTATTTAATTAAAATCGATCCAATCTCAAACTGTCTCTCTCTTTCTGCTTTTAATTTGCACACTGCCAAAGCTAAACTTCGTATTCTTTTAAATTACCCTTCAAAGTTTTTTGGATTCGTGTTTCAGTTGATTGGTTTTTTAACAATGCTTTATTATCTGTTTTTTCATTTTGCTCCTGCAGGTTTCATTTATCTGTAATGTATTGTGTGGTAGTTTTAAATCTCAATAAAACCTTTTTAAAACGCTTTTCAGAGACGCATGAGCCTACATGTGTTTAAGTTGGCCTTAGAGGAGAAAATGAGGACACAGAAGATGTTGTTTTGGGTAAAGAAGATGGATGGAAAGCGTTTAAATGTAACTTGGGACTTCCTTTTTTAATCTTGGGGTCTTGGGAGGGTTTTTATTTGGGAGACAACAGCCTGTGTTTGTGTTCCCTTTCTCACTTTAATTTGATAGATGACAGAAAGATTGCCCAGAAACAGGAGGAGCGAGCAAAGTGGGATGAAATACAACAAAGGTCCCATGTCAGAATCTAACAAGGGACATTGTGATTACACAGGACACGTTTAAGATGACAAGGGCGAGCAATGTGAGGCTGTCACACCCTCTGTGTAAAGTGTGTGCACTGGAAACTAATGTTTAAGGTCACTGAAGGAAAACTTTGGATCCAAAATGTCATCTCAATAAGGAGAAGTTATTTTCCTTCCTAGATTTATTTCACTTATGTTCTTGTTTTAGTTATGTCCGACTTTTAAAACAAGTTTGAGACAAAGGAGTAGAAGCGGAGCAGTGTCTTTGTCACAATCAACATTTCCATCAATATAAGGAAAATATCAATTCAAAGTTTCTAGTGAGAGTAAAGTAACATCAGTGCACCCACCTCCCCTGGCGTCCTCTTCGCAGACCCCTCCGTTCTGACAAGGGTTGTTGTCGCAGGCTCCCGCCTGGCTGCAGCCCTGATACACCCCAAACACCCTCCTGCTCCCCGGCCTGGTCCACTCCTCTGTGTCACCCACTCTGATCGGCTCCCCGTTGAGCTCCAGGCCCTCGAGGCAGCCGGTGAACGGATGCTGGTGGCCCTCAGGAGCAGAGCCTTGAGTCAGAGAAGCAAAGAGCAGCGTCCCGTGGGAGCCCATCATCCTGCACGGCTCGGTCAGCGGGGCGAATGCCGGGTGATGCTGGTCCAGGGTCAGCCTCAGGGCGGAGGAGTTGACCTCCAGCAGGACGCTGTGCCACCGGCCGTCCGACACCGCAGCGGATCCGATGAGTAAAGAACCAGGGGAGGTGTTTCCACAGCTGAACCTGAACTGCAGCTCTCCATCTGTTAGCTGAGGAGGGAAAAATAAAGGGTCAGTTAGCAACATGCTAATGCTCACAATCTTTAGTGTGATTCGATAAGAGACAAGAGTTTTTATTTACAAGCAAAACCAGTAAGTGTGTTGCATGATTAGACAGTGAGATAAGATAGAGAAAGTTCTTTCCAGCTCTGTAAAGACTCGAGAATACACGTTGTGTAAACTGCTTTGTCTCTTCTGTTATTTTTTTAATTTGATCAGACAAAACTTCTTGACCAGTAGGCATCTGAGGAAAGACAAGGACACTGAATTTAACGTTATATGTCTTGAATATTATTATAAAACTACAACTTTGATTTAAGTTAATACACTTAGTATTCACCCCACTGTCTGAAAATCAAAGGGACTGTCTCATTTCTTGTTTTAAATTAATCTCTCGGCATCGTAAAAAAATATCTAACCGCTGATGTTGTTTTTGTGTTGACTCACAGCGGCACAGCTGTTTATTCACTTTAAGATCTAAATGTTCAGTATGGATGTCTGCCTTCAGGGAGACACTAATGCAATTTAGTTTTTTTTTCCTTTTCTTTCTTCTTTACTCATTATTCAGTTAAATGGAGCCAACAACTTTTGATTAAGGAACAAACAAGTCGAACATATTTCAAGACAAAGACCACAGACGACATTTACACAAAGTTTATCTTTTTTAAAATCTGTATTTGTTAAACTTTATCTAACTCATCAGTCATTTGTTTGCCCTCGGTTGGCATTTTAGGAGCATTTTAGACTTCTTTTGTACTTCTTTGATTATGCATCATTATATGGTGCTTGTTATATTGATTTCTTTGCTCAATTCTAGCAATCTTTTCGCTGGTGTGATTTGTGCGTCAGCAGCATTGATTTTGTGTTTTGAAGGTCAGAGAACGTCTTTGGCTCTTGGTTAAATCTGGGATCGGTTGAAATTGAAAAGGTTCCAAAATACAGTTGGCTCCCTAGTTGGGACAAGAGTTGGAAATGAGCAATTGCTATATTCTCTTTATGCAGCACATCCGTTTCATGCTCTGTATTGCAACCATGTTAAATTGCATTGTCCCTATTCAATCAATAAATTCAATACTAAATACTTACATTACTTAACATGGCTGTAATCCAAGACATTTGTTTAAGTTTAAATTAAGTTATTTAAATGTTGCTGAAACTCCTTTTTCACGTAATCATTGTTGTTGTTTTTTTTTTAACCTGAAATCAACCACATTCTCAGGCAACTTGTGCACTGATTATGCTTTGGGCAACCTCAGAGAAGACAAATCCAAAACCAGCAACAAATAATAAACTCAAAACAGTACATATCAAATAAAGCTACTGTCTTTTGTTTACGCTCAGCCTCTGGAGAAAGCACGCATCACATAAAAACACGGCTAGGCTTTTTATCCACAAATGAAGTCTGTTTTCCTAACCCTTCTCAACAGCACACAGTACGCAGTCACACACATTTATTTAGCATTTCATCAACGTCAGCGGGATCTTTTCAACATTTCTGCTCGCTCAGCGCTCCCACAAACTAACAAGCCAGCAACTTTTTTTATCCGTTCATGTTGTCTTTATGTAGCAGCAGGAGACTCCTCTTATGTCCTTTATTAAATATACACATGAAGTGTATATTTAGCTAATTGCAAGGCTGTGATGCATTATTGATGCCAGCGCTCGTCTGTAATCGCTGCAAGATGATGAGCTTTTCTCAACTTTTGTATATATATATTTTTTTTTTGCTGATTTATTATCTTTCTTGGAGTTTTTATTTTCACTGCTCTTCTTTAAAACTCTGAAGTATAGAACGGACAGGTTGCTCAGTGTTCAGGCTCTGCAGGGTTTTCATGCTAGTACGCTTTCTGTCCCTGCCAGAGGATTCTGTTTAATCCCCTGTAGATATAGGATGATGAAAAACACAGAGGAATAAATGAACGGACAGGAATGATTCATTTTGGAAGGACAGACCTGAGAAATTCTTCACATGGATCAATGGGAGCACACCGAGAGGGGAGGGTGGTGAGGGCTTTCGGCTTGTCATGGGAAGATGCCGAAGCGTTTGGCAGAAGAACAAGTGAAAACCTTGAGACTTCCGAGGCGCCTGTCGCTTGTCTTCTAATCTATCTTACATGAGTTGGTGTGACTTGTAGTGTGATTTATGGTGGGTGTTTGAAGAGAGATAGCACAGGTTGACGCACTGAGGATTTCACAGTATCAGCACAGCCGATGTAACGCGGGCACCGTGTCAAGTCACGCTCCACGGGGACCGAGGCACTACAGCATCCGTGCTTCATGACTCCATAAATCACAGAGCCTCATCGCTAACTCTGCGAGCGTCCTGCAGGGAGCTGTAATACTGCTGGGCAAAACTCAATATTCAATATTGCCTGCAAACTACATCCGAGATCACACAGCTCAATGGTTCTCAACAAGGTGAAAACTACTGAAACAGAAGCTTTTAGGAATGTGTTGTATTTATCAGGCGAACTGAATACCTGACAGCAAATCTACTTAACCAAACAGATGCAAAAATCCTGACACCACATAGAGCCATCAAGCTTTTGCCATCACTGTTGAGCCAAAATGTCCATACTCTCCAACCGTAAGAAATAACAAGTAGCGGCGTCACTTACTACTTGTTACAAACCATTTACAATTTGAATGAAGTCAGCAGCTGACTGCCACTTTGGAAACATGTCATTCAATGCAATGCATATCAAGGTGCACGCTAATAAAGATGCAGGATATGTGTTAAATAAACCCAGTTCATCAGGAGGGAGATTCAGGACTGACGGCACTCTTCAACCATATGTACAGTATAAATAACCTTTGTAAGAGTAGAGCTCAGAGACCTGTAAAATCAATACCAGCGAAGCAAGGGGTGGCCCCTGCACCTTAATGTGACACTTTTTTGCCTTTCTTTATTTCATTCTGGACCAAAGTAGAAGTAGAAGAAAGTCAGAGCCAAAATTGTCAGCCGTGGCACAATGTCGCCAGCAAGGGTACAAGTAAAACCAAACTTCAGCTGTCACAGATTAACATTAATTGAGTTTGCAGGACATCGTGTCAGTACAGACTGTCCACTGTGGAGGGTCACATTTTATATTCTCTTAGTCGTGTCCTTGATCAAGACACTGAGAACCTTCCTGCTGCAGGTAAGATAAACGCCTGACATGGAAGTCTATCGGTTTCCGTAGCTACACGAGCTCGAGGATTGATCCACTGACTCCGCAGCCGTGTGCTTTTACATCTTTGTTCACCGTCGAGCCCACAAACTGCTCTGCTGTCAGGTCCGAGCTGTCACTCCTCATCAGGGGCGCTGTTTTCTTCCACTGACAAGTCACCTTTACTTCTTCTGCTCCGTTTGACACAGCGGCTTTTCATTCAAGCAGCTGCAATTTCCATTTCAAAGGTGATGGCTTGGAGCGCGATGTGTGCAGACATAAAAGAGAATTAGCAGCAGCAAATAGGTCTGAACTTATTTACTTTTTTTTTTTTTTTCCCCCCCTCAAAGACGTGGTTCTTGACTGAGCATACTGATGAGATTTGGTGGTTTAAAAGAAACCGCTGGGATGCACGGAAGCTCATGTCCTTTTATCTCCAGGAAGTTTCTCTGAAGTCATCATAAAAACCAGGCGAGGGACTGCTCAGATGACCACGTTCAGGGATTCCTTTTGAAGCCACTTCTGCTCACAATGAATCAGGCACGGACCCATTCTTGCATTAGGACCGAAACCCAGGAGGTAGAACCTTGGGAAAGACTGAATGCCGCTTTTGAAGTTTTCTGAGAATCAAATTGATTGAATATTCCACTCGAGTGCACACCACTGTCACACAAATGAGAGTAGAGCGCACAAGGGGAAGTATCTTGATATGTTTCATATTTCTACCGTATATCAAGAGGTTTTAAAAAAAAAAAAAAATAATCTGTTTAGAGAATTATTCATGTCTCTCAAAGAATACAACAATTAATTATTCTCTTTCAACCTGCTTGTTTCATCTGGTATAGTAGTGCGTTGTATTGTAGTACTGTACTGTACCAGGATGAATCTTACTTTCCCTTGATATTTCCCAGAAAGCATGTCAATACATAATGAAGTAGGCAAATCTTTTACATCAGGACTCCTGCAGAAGTGTCCCTCGGCGTGCATTTTGAGGGAAAAGGGCAACGTGTTGGTCACGTGCTTCATTCAGAGCCAGCTGTCGTCATAACTGGAGTTAAAAGGGCATTGATGAGCTGATTATGCCCGGGAAAGCAGGGAATATTAAACCAGACGTGGATAAATAATCTGATCTAGAACTTTAATGTGTGCGGGATGGGAATTTTCAGACGCCTCTGATATTCAATCAGGCATTTAGCGCAGGAACACATGAAACAATCTGCCACACTGAGATAAAGGACAGGCATGCATGACGAGCTCTAACGTGTAATAACCTGCAAGATTTGGCAAGAGACAACCAGCAGGGATTTTTTTTTAAAATCACTAATTTAACAACAAGCTCTCTAGAGCTCATGCTGGCTTCTTACGTCAGTACAGAGAATACAAAAAAGGCGCAGGACGTGACACAGTGGGTGATTCATGGTAAAGAGGGGGCTTGTGGACTCAAATGTCAGTGCTGCCACAAAAGCTTTAAGTTTAAATAAAGGTGATTGGAGATGACCATCTTTCTCTTTAATCCAGATACCAGAATATTCAAAGTATCTCTCAAAATCTGTCCTACATTTCTATGTCCTTATTATACATGTATACAGCCATTGTCCATGACACTAAGCATGTTCATCGTTACAGAAGGTGATGAATTCACTGAGTGCAATTCATTTCTGCATTGAACATGTAACAAGTATGCACAGTTTGCAGGGCGATTGTATCCTGCAGAGTGTACCTGTGCATTGTTTGACATTATATCAGCTGCACACATACTGTGTACAGTTGTACGAGTCATGCCAAAAACATGCAATACGAGAGGAAACTGTGAATACTAACAGGAACTCTCATTTATTCCTGTAAATTGGTATTTTAATCAAATAAAAACATAGACACTATATGACTCGTTTTTGTGAAAAGGGTTGCCCACAGATTGATTAAAATATAAGCAGGACACTATTTTTTATGCCAAATTATATTAAAAAAAACCAAATATAAATAAATATGAATATTCTAAACCTGTTGTGGCAGAGTGTCCTTGAATGCACCACTCATGATGAGGGATCCAAAAACAGACAACAGTTGTTGGGATACCAGAACTTTAAGTGTTGATGCACTACTAGTGAAAATCAAACGGTATCGATTTTGTGTTTCCAAGACATGAGAAGAAGTCCTAGACACCCAATGTGGTTCAACTTCTTGTTTTGAATGACCAAAAATGGGAAGCAAACTCCTGCACAAACTCCCGTCTCAATTGTATGAACACTGGTCAACATTACAGTACCCAAACGTTTCCAACGCCTTTTGTGCCTATTAGACAGCGTCTTCAGTTGTCCCAGGGTATCGCCCCATTTAAAAATATTCCATTTCAATTATCACTCACAATCCAGTTGAACTCGACCACTGCTGCTCTCTCTCTTTCACTCGCAGCATTTTTTGTTTCAAATATGACTGAAGATCTGTGGTTGTTTTTCACTTTGGCACTCATTCAAATAATCGAGACTGTATCATTTTAAAACACATGTTATTGAAAAATATCGGAGTATTGAAAATGTTGACAACCTGCTTTTCCAAACTATTATCTTCCTTAACTAATCTTATCAGATCCAACAGCCCTATATGTTTTTATGAGTGTCAACAGGTGTTGAGTGTTGCTGTCAGTGTTGACCGATACATACTCAGTAAACACAGAACTCACAAACTGATATATTCTGAATTGAAGCCGAGCAGCTCACCAGGTACCACATGTTTTTTTTAAAAATGTGACACCTGTGTGAATAACGCCACTGCTGGCACCAAGTAGCTAATAAATATTGACATTTCAGATGATATCAGTCGGCACAGTTGAAGTGAACACCCAACTGTGTTTGTGAATCAGAGCTGGAAATAGTTTGGATTGAAAAGCATTGCTCGTAGCTGGCGTTCCCCTGTCAGAACACCAGCAGGTAAAATCAACTGGTCTCAGATTTCATCACTTTCATTGAAAATGAGTATCAAACAACAACGTTACACGAACGGCACCTGAAAATTAAGAAGAGATTTAATCGCTCCACTGCAGCAGTACTCCAAGTGCAAAATAAATTACCTGCATGCTCGGTGGAGAGAATACAACAGATATTTACACTTCCTCCGAATGGATGGAAATGTTTTTCTCATCCGTTTTGGTTGTAACTGCGTTGCCGCTTTGTGTTTTATCCTCCTGAGCTGTCGTGACATTTCCAACCCACAGACAATGACAAGAGCTTTCTTTCTTTCGTGCGAACATAACAAACCCAGACATACATGGCTTTTCTTTTCCGAGTCCTTGAACCAGTTTCCAATGAATGCTGCTGAATGTTGCTGAAAGCCGACACACACTGAGGCAAACAAACCGACAGTAACGGCACGACTTAATGAGCTGAGAACAGAGGAGCGAAAATATATAAATTCAATCTGATTTGGGGGTTTTATGCTTCACTGCTACCTTGTTATCCTCCGGCAGTGACTCTGTGTGTGGGGATTGGATTATTATTACTGATGCAATAAAGTAAAAGCAGCATTTGAATCTTTAAGCTGGTTGTGATGGAAAAAGTTTTAACAATCGAATGGACTTTTTTGTTGAGTTTGGTTCATAGGGCTTTTTAAGGTGGTATAGCCTTGACCTGTGTAGGTATACAACATTAAATGTATGCTAAATAAGCTATTAGCATAATCTCTCTGCCATGGAACCAGCAATGCACAAACAACTATAACTTGATAACTTTGACCTTGAAGAAATCTTTGAAAAATGAGATGAGCTCAAACTACTTTTAGAAGCTTTTTTTCTGAAGGGACCGCTTCAATTCCTCAACAATAGTAAGACTGTATCACATCTATCACACACAAAAAAAAAAAAAGATATTAGCTGTGCTATGCATATGATGTCAGAATAATCCAGTCCTATCATCTACAATGTGGCAGGCGGGGAAAAGTCCATTTAAAGTTGAGCTGGAAAGATTCAGCTGTTTGTGTTCGAATCATTGACTGTATTTTAAAACTGATTGTTAAAAATCCTCATGTTGTGCTAATTTGAAGCCAGAATACCGCTGCGACAGGTGCTGGCATATTGTAGTGGTGACATGATTTGGAGCCAAGACATGCGCAGAAGGGAGGTGGCTGGTCTAACCTCGGAATAGACGCAGCGCCCATTTCACTAATCGAAGCACATATTTAACTTACTGATACATCTTAAAAAATCCCTCTGAACAATACTGTCCCCAGCAGAACTGGTTCTTGTGTCGGTTTGAAGCAGACACTCAAAGTTAAGGAGAGTTCAATCGCTTTCCTCGTCTACTCTGATAATCAAGTTGAGAGCACTTTAAGTAGCCAGATTTCTCAACAGAGCTGTCAATCATGATGCTACATCTGTTCTTTTTATATCAAGTTAAAACAAAACTACTCAGAAAAAATGAACATGTAGACATAAACCATCATGGTAATAACTAACCATCACGACAGAAACCTGGTTTGAGTAAAATGATGTGACATCTTTATGGTTTGACCCATGTCCCATCTGGGTTTATGAGCTATACTGCAGCGAGTCAGCAGGGGGAGCTCTAAACAGTGTAGCTTCACTCACAGTGGGCTGTTGCTCTGTCCATGTGAATAAACAGTCTATGGTCCAAACATGACAATGTCAGGAAACTTTTAGGAGTGCAGTGCATGTGTGCTTTGTGCATTGGAGTGTAACCATTATTTTTTTTTCAGGAAGTGACCTAGAAGGAAGTCATTTACCAGCATTAACCCTGAAAACAAGACAGGTGTATTAATCATTGTAATGGTTTTATGGAATGTACTAATGCAGGGACAAATCTTTGACACAGTCACATTATCAGAAACACCACAAGTACTGTACACAGTATTCAAACTCTTTGTGCAATTAAATCCAAAACATGTTTTTTTTGAAGGCTTATGATAAACCCTGCCATTTGTTTTTTCTCTAAATGCTGACTCAGAGAGGTAAATACCTGTAAAGTTCCCCAGTCCTTGGTGCTGTTGGTGGACACAATGAGGCCTTGTTTCTGGGAAGTCTTAAACCTCAGCGACAGTTTGAATTCCTGGTCGTCCTCGTCCATCCTGTGAAGGTACTTCAGGTAAGATTTACCATCAAACCTCACAGCTGACTCTGCAACACAAGAGACACAAAACGATGATGGGGAGATGAACACAGCAGCATGACGATGATTCATAGGGAATTCATTGAGACTATGGAAAGTTACCATCAGAAGTAACTAATCCCATTCATACACATTCACACTACGCCGGCAGAAGCAGGAACAACGGTTAAGTGTCTTGCCACACTGGACATGTGGCTGCAGGAGCTGGGGATCGAACCCTCGACCTTCCAGTTGGGAGATGACCGACTCTACCAACTGAGCCACAGCTCAATTTTGCTTTGATTTGCTTTACAGACCCTTATATCCATGATGGCTTTAATTTGTGTGTTTTATTTCGGCTGCAACAAACAGGAACTTTTCTTATAAATTCTAAGAGGTACCGAGCACATTTTCAATCTGTAAACTTTCATATGACTTTGCAGTGATGAAATACATAATTATGGTGTTAATATTAACATTTCCTTCCTAGCTAACTGGTGGGACTTATCTATCCCATAAAACATGCATTCAAATATGTTGTTTATGCCCTCTTTGAAAATGTGTAAATCTATTTTTCTTATTAAAAGAAATACAATTGCATAATTGGCCTCTATCGTTCTACATTTGGGCGTAAACTATTGAATTCCACTGCTGATAAAATAAAACTTGCCTTTCGTCCTCACACGACGTCTCCTAACCGCCGAACCCCACAGTCTGTTAGGACCATTGAGGTATCCGATGTAGTCAAAATATAGTGGAGATAACACATTCAGGAGATGTTCCAGAGGGAAGAGGACTCTTAACAAGCTGATAATGAGGTTATATACTCGAGCGCCCCTAGCTCGCTGTCTTTCTCAGTCCTCACACCACTAATCCTCATAAGAATGCCAACATAAATCAGCGCAGACGATCCGACGAGGTGGCGCCGCTGCACAATGCTTCAGATGTTCTGTCGGCTGTAATAGAGGCTCACTGAGGGCTCGCATTCTCACCGTACGTGTTTGATTTCTATGAAATCTGGGGGATATTCCCCTTCATTTTCTTGCTTTTTCTTTTAAACAGGTAAGGAGAGAGAAACCGGGTCTTTGATCTCTGGCACCAACAGATATCTTGATCAAGCTGCCTGAAAATACAAGTCTATGTTCTCCTAAGAGAGTGAGACCTTAATCTGGATGGAAGATGAATCCCTATTCTTAGAAAGTCCAGCCAGACTGGGGGAAACATCACACAGGGCTGATGCTCCCACTGACCTTTTTCTCTGATTGTTCTAAACAGCTTCAAATACCACTGATCGTACTCATCCCATCTGCAAACCTATAACTGAATTCTCACAAATTTCAGCCTGGCAAAGTTCACAAAACCCTCCAAAAAGCAGCGGGGGACTGAAGACCATAAGTTGCAAAAAAGAAAAAAACGTAGTTAGTCACAACCCATATTGAAAGCTACTTCTATCACAGTAATAACAACCCATGTCATGAAGAGATGTTTTTTTTTGTTTAAGTTATTTTTGGGGCCTTTTTGCCATTATTGAAAAGGACAGCTGAAGAGAGACAGGAACTGTTGGGATGAGAGAGTAGGGGATGACATGCAGCAAAGGGGCGAGGTTGGATTCGAACCCACAGCCGCTGCGCCTCTGTATATGGTGCCTATCAGCGCCCCCCGAGGTGGTATTTTCTTAAGGAAAATATTTGAAGCATATTTCATGTATGGTGTGTGTAAATTTTCTCATATTTGTTAATACTATGTTTACAGTATAAAATGTTTTCGGGAAATGTCAAAAATTACATATTGAGTTGCTTTAATATGAAAAATCATTTATTTTTAGCCATTGGTGTTATGAAGGAAGGGGAGGATTTGTAAAAACAGTTGGCATGTTTTTTTTTTTTATCCAAACAACGTTTTATTGCAGCTCAGCCTTTCTAAACATTCTAATATGGAGACAGTGGAGTATACTTATACCATAAAAGATAGGAATGAAATGCATATAACGCTAGGATAATAAAGAGATCTTTCTGTACTGTGTCAGACTGCCAAGTAGGGCAAGAGAAAATGAGTGTTTCAGAGTGATGTAAAAGTAGGAGCACTGACTGGAAGGAGATCAGCGCTATTAAAGAGATGAAAAGCCTTTTTTATCTGCAAGTATTACTAACCTCTCTTGTTTGCAATTGTGCAAGAACTGTTTTTGTTTATTGTATCGTGTATCGTTTTTCTGTAAAATAGTTATTTCTATGAGCCTCTTAGTGCTGTCACCTCCGCTCAATCTGAAGTAAAAAACATGCATTTGAAATAAATTAAAAACAAAAACCAGACAATTTCTGTTTTTTATTCGGGTAGGGGAATACAAAAGTGCAAAATGTAGGTGGAGGTAAACCTGTGTAAGCCTCAGTTAAACCTCTATGTGGTTTCATGTTGCACAACTACGCCCACAGAGAGAGGGAAATGTCAATGGAGGACAGCGTGCACTCCGTGCTCCGTGTGGATGTTAACTGAGTTGAGAGAGTTGACTCCGCAGCAGCTCACGTACGCCTCGTTTTCTAATTCAGCGAGGCGGTTCTGAACAGGATCAATTGTCAGTGAAGTAGGGGGACGCTGCTGCTGCTGCGTGTGCGGCTGCAGACTCGTGGAGGAGGCTGATGAGCTGTGTTAGCGTGTCTCAATAAATTGTCTCCCCTTTGGGGTACACACACACCCATGCTCAATAAGCACATGCACTCCCTCATTACCGCATCTCCAAAGCATATTTCATGCAGACACACACACACACACACCATAGACAGACGTACCGTTACAGGGGCAGATGCTCTCCCAGGTGTGATGTGGGGTGATGTAACCGGCTCGGGCGGTGGTGAAATGGCTCAGTCTTTCTCCTTTCAGTCGGACGGCGTTCCTGCAGCCTCGGGGCGGGCAGCCGGTACCCAGACACCCGTTGTGGCTCACCCTGAGGATGCTGAGGCCCAGAGAGTCCTCCATTTCTGATATTATACCTGCATCAAAGAGTTGGACTTTCAGACCGCATATTCAAAGAGACTCTTCATCTCACAGGGATTACCTGACTCACTTTGTGTCCAGTGTTATGGCTGCCAACTTTCTATTTTTCAAACAGATTTGATCTACTGAACAAGTTAACCTGCCATTCATAGACTTCACTCTTTAATATCTTTAGAATAAAACATAATTACTTTTACATTAAAAGCTAATTAGCCATGTGATTTGTACTAAATTGTTGAACTTCATCATTAAAGTTTTAAAAGTTGAACTTGATTTGATTCCCTGCAGTCCCTTAACATTTAAACTCAACTACTTTCTATATTAGCTTTTTTTGGGAGTCTTTGTGTAGTGAGAGTGAAGTAAATGTTCATAGCTCTAAATATTATCAGTTTTGAACAAGATTATCAGAAGTGACACCACAATTCATCATCCTTTGAATGAAGAAGACTGAACAAGGCTGAACTATGTGAAACTATATAAATGTCACCGTTATAAATAAAAATTAACATCATGCTGGATTGAAGAATTGGAACTATAACTGTAACAATAAACTCATCAGAAACTGTTAACTGAGAAAGTGGGAGCTATTTCTTATAGACTTCTATTCAGTCTGTCTTATTTTGGGGTCACTGTAGTTTCCCTCTGCTGACCTACAGTACATCTACAGAGGTCTACTTATTCTATGAGCTGCACACATGACAAACATTTCAATGTGTGTTTCATACTACAAAATATAGACATGCACATTTGGAATTGATTTCCTTATTTAAATGTTTCAGACATATTTTCAGAAATCATGCAGTGCTCTAACATTATTCCAAGAATCAGTTCGACATATTATCCAGTGGGAAAGGACAAGGGTCAGTGAAGACCCTCATTAAAACATCTTATTTTAATGGCTTAATGTATTTATCACCTGCGAGTTTGCCGGTTGGCAGAGACTGGCCTGGTCCACTCTGTGGTCTCCAGATCAGCAAGGCCTCCAGGACCTGGGCCTCAGGTAGCTGCTGCAGGCTGGCCAGGTAAAGCTCCTGTCGGGGTAAACCCAGAGCCTGTCCCAGGCTGCGCTGGAGTCCCCTCCAGTGATCTCCCAGAAACTCCTCTGGAGTCAAACCGACCAGCTGCAGGGTCAGGCCGGAGTCCAGCGACCTCTGATCAGCTGCCCACACATGGACTTTGACCCCGGTCCAGACGCTGAACTTCCCATCAGTCACGCTGACGTTCAGGGAGTACGAGCCCTCCTCCAGGTTTTCATCCGCCCAGATTTTACCATCGGTGAGGTCGACGGAGAACTTGCCCTGTTCTGACACCAGCTTGTAGGTCAGGACGTCCTGCAGGTCCTGGTCTGAGGCGTGGAGCCTGCCGATGACCCTGTTGGCAAACAGGCTGCCGGATGTCGTGATGAAGACCTCCAAAGGCACCACCGTGGGGGGGTATTTGCTCTGCTCAGTGACATTGATGTTTACCACACAGATGGAGGAGAGGGGAGGGTGGCCGCTGTCTGTCACCTGATTGGTACATTGATAGCGCACAACAAAAATGTCAGAATTCATATTTCCAGATTTATAAAAATTAGAATAGATTTTATAATTTAGTAACTGTCTTTTCATTGTGAGAGTGAAACTAGAAGAGCATTACAACTTTAATGTCTGAAAATGATAAGCAGACAGCAAGTCTTCTTAATTCAGTTTAAAGAGGGTAAACATTTATGCCATGGTTACAGTTTAACTGTGAAATGTATCCTGATTAATAGCATAATTGTAATCGTTAATTGCAAAGATTATTGAATTTTGAACAGCTTTGAATTCCATTATTAGGCTCTTTAAAAAAAAGAATGTTGTGCTTTTATTTTGTATTATAGTACTGTCTTAAGCTTAGGGTACTTCACTGTCTGTTTGAATACAAATCTGCTTTTATTTTGAAAGAACTAAGGAACTTATAAAAACCATAAACCATAAAAAGACACTTGTTACCCATCAAAAAGTAAATGAAACAGAGGACGGTAAAAGTGAAATGTTTGATGTCATGAGGTGGATATTAATTGAACTGTCTAGCAGTTTCTTTAAAAGTGGAATGAGCCTTTGAAAGGTGCAGCTGTGTTGCTGTCAGTGCGATGACCTGCCGTGCCTTTGACAGGCTGTAATGCCCGCCATATAATCTTTGGGAGCAAATTGAAAAGATCAAAGTTTGTCCACTGAGGTTGATTTTTTGCATCAGAGAGGCCTGATTGTTATTTTAAGTGTCTTCATTAAAGAAACCAGACACAGCTGTTGCATTACCTCCATTGAGGAGATGCTTGTCTCTTGATGCCTTAATAGGTTACATTTTTTGTTATGGCACCTCAGACAGCCAATCCAGCCGTTTTCAGCTGTGATCTAATGCGAAATTTCTTGCATTTTTTGCCGATGTGTGATTGCCACCTTTCCTGACAGCACATTCAGCAACACAGCAACTTGGGCCTCAAGAGACACTCTACAGTGCATCAGCATTTTACCACTGAACTAGGAATACAATAACTACTTTGCTCTTTCTCTAGTGCGACAATTTGTCAGATTGTCTTCTTATTGGAAAGAGATATCAGCAAAAAAGTGAATCTCAAAGGCATTTGAGATGTGTAATTTGAAGGTGATTTGACAGATTCTTTTTCAAACCCTCTGGGTGAAAATAGCGCAGGAAAAAAGATAGACAAAACTTTAAAATGTGAAAAAAAGGGATGAGTGAGCAGGGATTCAGAAGGGGGAAACTCAGAGCATGTATATCAATCAAATGCAGGTCTGTATATGTTGGGGGATTCTTACCTGGATCTTGAGCTGATGATTGTGTTTGACCTTCTTTCTCAAAGGAGCAGAGAGCGACAGCAGGCCTCCCTGGTCGACATGGAAACGGCGGTCCTCGTTGCCGCTGACAATGTGGAAGGAGAAAGGTGCACCGTTTCTGGGCGTGTCAATGTCCTTCACCACGAGCTGAAGTATGGTGCTGCCGACTGACTCTCCCTCCTGCACAAGAGACAAAGTTCTTTTATTCTTCAACTTTTTCTAAAGCTGTTTTTGTTGTGAATCAATCACAATTTGATGCAACAGAAGTGCAACTGAAATTCGCAAAAGACTATAGGATGCCTTGGACTTGTATTTGTGTTGCTTTGATATGGAAAAAGTTATCGATAATGTTTGATTTTTTTTTTACTAGAATGGTACCAATGTATAAAATTCTGGAAATGTGACAACCCTAGTCTGTTCTCAGAGCTCTCATCAGTGGTGCATTTAAGGACGCTCCTCCACCACAAGAGGTTTAATCTGCTGAGGCTACACCTCGAACAACACACTCATTTGTAACTGTTACTTTTTTTGAATTTGATTGTTCAACAAAGTAGCTCATCAATACTTTATGGCAGCTCCCTGTATTAAAAATACCATACCACCATGGAAATAAAGCCCTTTATTTTTCACCATGACGGATTAGCCATCAACAGCCATCTTAAATGCTCTGTCTTGTTGATTTTTATTGGCCTGCTGGAGTTAATAGAAACCAGCATTTCCCTAGAAGCTGGGTAATCAATCTAAAAACTTACAGCGTGGTTATGGAGATGGGCAGCAATGCAATACAAACAATTTGGAGTTAATGGGCTACAACATGAAAGAGCTCCAGTGTGGTCTTTCAAATTTGAATTAGAGCCCGTTTCATAAAAGACAATCTTGTTTTTGCAAAGAATGGGTTCATCAGAGAGTACGGAATACCCACAAAGTTATACATAAAATTAAGCTTTTTTTTTTCTTTTCAAGCTCTGATACAGGGGATGTTAAAGGGAAATTGTACAAGCATCCAATGCACATGTGGAGGATGAATGAAGTCCAAAAATAGATGCTTAAAGATTTGAAGTGTCTGAAATACCGGGGACATAGGTTAACTCCTTAAGGGTGTGGAGACCACATCTGGACAAGTGATTGTATCTGTGACCTGTGTTGCACTTTGAGTTTATGACATACATACTTCTAAGACAGAAACCCCCGCAGCTGTATGGAGAGGGGTTGTCCTGAAAAACATATATACATATATACGACTGTTTCTGTGTGTTCGACAGAGATCATTATTGGCTTCATGACTCTCCTAGGCAGACGTGTCTAGTGATGCTTTCTTGTTTATAAAGCATAGTCAGTGTCAACGGCGATTTTCTTCATCATCTGCATATCATCAACGACTGAAGGAAACCACATCAGATTCAACATCATGTACTGTAGCTCTAAATTGCAACAGTTCTAATTGAAAGAGGAATTTATCAATGTATATATGTATATATGTAAATCCAGACAAAATACTCTCATAACAATGATTTTGAAAATGTTAAATTTTTAGGACAAATTTTGATCACGCTTTGGTGAGAAATCTTTTGAGCATGCTAATATATGCTTCAGTTGGGGGAGGGGGGTAAACTTGTAAACATGGATTATTCATGTGTCAGTGTTGAGCAGGCTGCGTGGTACATAAATTTAAGTAAGCATTTCCAGGAGAAGCGGAAAAACAACAGAGATGCAAAAGTATATATCGCTTTTTGGTAGCCCTTCTGCATAGAAGCAGTCTGAAAAGATACTTAACTACCTGTCCATCTGCTGCATGAAGACAGTACTCAAACTCTACTGCAGCCTAACATGGTGCAACTCTTCACCGAAACAGATGTGCCGGTCATAAAAAGTGGGCCTCAAAACAGTGACAAGTACTCAAACAATAGCTACAAGAGAGAGGAGGCCACTGCTGCAACACCTGTCTGACAATAATGACAACTCCTTTCCACAGTTTGAGCAGCATCCATCTGCTCAGTGAACTCCAGGCTTTCTTCATCAGGCTGGGCCGGCTGCGGAAACATCAGCAGATGGGACAATATCACAGAGTTTGGATTCATCACCACACAGCGCAGACGTTTTGGCTCATGAAGCAGCTATTCTGTGACTAGATGGGAGCTTCTCAGCTGGCAGAGCTGCAGCAGGTGGAGTGATGGGAGGACTGGCAGAGAAAAAACTTTAATTGACCAAGAGAAACAGCCAGGAACTTTGTGACAGGCCAGCTGGAGGTAAGGGACACACATGCATAGACAAACATATGTTTTCAAGAGATGTTTGGATTCTATTATGTACTTTCTGTTGCTAATTCCAATACTTATTCATGTTTACAAGTACTGATCTGATACCAGTGCGAGTTATTAAAGAGTTATATACTAGACTATCGGCCAGATCCTGCTTTGGCGGGCGCTTAACCTGTGCAAATGAGAATGAGAAACTGCACGGAAACTGCACTCATAATGTTCATAAATTTGGTGCTAAATTGCGCCCTTCCTATGAAAATTAGCCTTGTTGCTTATTTGTGCGGAGCAGGACAACCTTGTGGGCGTTTTAGCGTCGGCATATCATGATTATTGTTATTGATCATTATTATTATGAAATTATTTTGCTGATAAGCTGCTAAAACGGAGCAGATTCAGGTGATATTTCTGCAAAATTCATAGTGCTATTTGTAGGCGCGATCCATTATTAGTGGATCTGGTCCTATCAGCATTGACTCTGTATGGATGCAATTTGATTGCAATCTTTCATGTTCCAGTTTTAACCCTTTCTAAACTGTCTTAAATACACACATATAATGAGCACCATATAACTTTCTTAAAAAGCTTGTAAGTCGTAAAAAAAAATGTGAAAGAATAATAAATAAATGTAAATTCAGTATGGAGGCCCTCTGTGGACAAAACACTAGGTCTAACCTTTGTACGGTTTTTGTCCCATATTTGTGTCAGTGGTGGTTTTACCAAAACCTCATCTTGCTTCCTTTAAACAGTCATATGTATCACTTATTGAGAAAAATAAATGTGGAAAATGGGAAATCAAGCTGTTTAAATCCTCTAGTCTGACACCTTCACTGTTGTAGCAGTTTCAGACTTTAAAAACGAGTAAATATGTGAATATAATAAACCTTAATGCTGATGGTCTTGTTTGCTTTTGTATATTTGGTTTATACAGAGACATCGGTATTCATTTCAGTCGTAGTTGTATAACCACTACAGATTCCTCACAGTAACTTTAAGAGCATTGGAAAGGATGATTTTAACATGAAGCAGCTAAAGTCAGTTTTCATCTGCAGAGTCAGATGGTTCTGGTGCGAAGGAGACTTCTTTTTATAAAGATTAAAGCTATCAGTGTAACAAGCTAAGTATAAAAATGTCAGGATGGAGGAATAAGCACAGCACTTACAAAATGAGCCAACATTAGTAACACCGTTATGCTTGCAGCCCCCTCCCACCTGCTGCGTCTGCTGACGCTTCGGTGCAAGACTGAACTTTAGAGTGAAACAATTTCAGTGTATCTTTGAAGCAAAGGAGCAAAGAAGAAGCAATGATTTCCAGGAAACACTTTGAATCTGATTAATTCCCGTAGCTGACCGGTGCATAGATGAGCTTACAGGTCATTACCTATCCCCAAGTTTTATAGCTGTACATTGTAGGCATTTCTAAACTGCATGGGCTGATCCAAGCTTTTAAAAGTGGAGATAAACTACCAGGTAAAGTTTTTTTTTTTAAATAGACTTGACCCTTTTTTCACAGGATCTAGATGAGAGAGTGTCACTAATGTCCTACAAATCATGACAGCTGATCCTCCTGCCACTTTGATCCCTACATGGTTCAGAAACCCGGCTCTGGTTCTACCTCGACGAAGAGTCTCTCTCTCTTGAACTCTCAGCACACCGTTTTAATGAGCTCTCGACGTCACAGTTATGACGGAGCTGTAGCACTTACAAGTCAGCATATTATTTTTTTTTTCACTGGAGTGTCAGAGAAGAAGTGGGAAAGAGTTATAATGATCCAAAAAAGAGAGATGGATTGGAGTAGAGTGACTGATCTGTAGTGATTTCTCCTTAATTAACTTCAGTCAATAGTTCATCCGTCTTCATTACCACCTCATTAGGCAGCCAGGAGCAGTGCAGGCAGACTTTTACAGCTTGGCCTGAGAAATGTTTTAGCACCTCTGACGTCAGTTTTTTGGGGAATACCTTCAAACCCACAGTCTTTTTAAGGCTATACTAATGCATTTAGAACAGAGGAACCAAACTGAATTTAATGAGGAGGTGCAAAATCTGCTCATATAATCCTGTAAAAGCACAGATCCCCTCTCGTAATTCTCAATGAGTTGTCATATTTCACACATGAATGCAACTACAGCTTCTCCCCTCGAGACACTAGAGCTATCTATATGAGCTGATGAGCAGGTGAATTCGTCCTGGAGCTTTCTAGGTTTTTTGTTTTTTCACATTACTTCTTGATGACTCAGTTTTCCATGTAAGGCCTGAGTTTTATACATGTTTCTGAATTCCCAACCAGAGCACACGTTGGATAAAGAAATCTCTCAGACTGGTCTATGAGATTCCACAGAGGTCAAATAATCGATGAATTAAGGTCAAAAAGTATTCTGCTAATTAAAGGATGCTCATCATTACATATAAAAACACTGGGATGAGATATGTTTTGTTACATGTCATGCAAAAAGAGCATGCAGACGTTCTCTGTGACTAAAAAAAGGGGAGAAAATATGTTAAGTTTTATCATTTTTAATTATTGTGTACAATAGCAACATGCCAACTTTCCCACACTGCTGAAGGGATTTATATTGTCCCAGTTGAATTACAAAACGGGACTTAAGTTGCTTTTTTTTGCTGCTTTGCCATAATGTGCACTATATATGCCACTTTGTTAGGTCTGTAGAACCACACTGCATAGATTGCTGAACATTTTTCCAAAAAAGGAACAAAGGTGCAGGTCAACCTGTTAGCGTCTGATTCTTGTGTAAATGTCTAAGCGTGTGTGCAAGGACTCAAATCTAAGCATGTGTATTTGTCTAAGGAGAATATCTGCCACATTCACCTGACAAGTCCTGTTAAAAATCCTATTACAAGATATAGAGTACAAAGGAGAAGCCCTGCATTGCTAGTAGTCAGTAAAAATATTTGCCAATGGGACTTGTTGAGTGTCCTGAAATGAGGTGCATGTATCTAAATTAGATTGTACATCTTCTTTATGTTTCAGAGAAGTGTTTCTCCTTCCTGACTCTGTGTGAGTTGTAGTCATAAAGAGGAAGAGTCAAAAAGATTCAGATAGATTTGACTTTTGACTTTGCATGTAAAGTATTCTTAGTTGAAACATACTGATGCAGTATCAGCATATGTAATGTTATATGGCATGTAGTCATGTGCACAGAGATGTTGCATGTGGTGATCTGGTTGTCATACCTGCAGCAGCAGACTGTGGTTGACCTGTGAGAAGACAGGCGGGTTGTCGTTGACGTCGGTGACAGTGATGGCGATGAGAACGGCCGAGGACAGGGAGGGATTGCCTTCATCTGCAGCCTGCACCGTCAGAGAGTAATGAGGGATCTGGAGAGGAGATAGAGAGGGAAATCATTCAGTATTCATCTTTTATTCAACCCTTTTTTAGACAGCTTTGTATTCTTGTTTGTGTTGTTATGCTTTGCTTTCTCAGCTGTTTCGACACATTTATTAACCTGTACTGATTTCCTGTGTGTCACTAATAAAAATGTGGTTTTTTTTTTCTCCACACTGACCTCCTCTCTGTCCAGTGCAGTGCGGACGGTGATTTCTCCGCTACGAGGGTGAATGGAGAGCTGCTGCAGAGGGTCTCCACTCACTATGGAGTAACGCAGCAGATTGTTGATTGGACCGTCCAGATCAGTGGCTGTCACCTGCAGGTAGAGGAAGGTGAGGAGATGAATCAAAGCTCATTTCATGCAAACACATTCTCTTTGGTCTTTCCTCTTGCTGAGAGATGTCAGAGCAGAGGCCGGACTAAAGATTGCACACATTTGAATGATCACGTTCAGTATGGGCAATCCTTTAAAGCAACAGCAAAGCCTTGTGATAGTAAAGTACAAGGTCAGAAGTCATTGTAAGCTACAAAGCCGCCCCTCTGACGTTGGATAAAGACACGTCAGCAGAGCGGATCTCTGCACATTCAAAGGTTTAAATGAAGATCCTTGTGTTGAAGGACATTCTCTTCACTGACGACATTAACACCCAACAACAGAATCTAGGGCAGTAAAGCAGAAAAGGTGTTTATCTGCACTGCTGTGACCTGATTTCTGTGATTCTGTACAGAGTTAGTTGTTCTTCTTCATGCTTCTTGCTCTTTTAAGCCTAAAACATAAAAAATATATTAGCTTGTTGGGATGAGGGAGCCTCATGTTTTTTATTTTTGCTGAGAAAGTAGACTTTGATGATCCAGTGTTAGCTTAGCTTTTAGCGCATGGTTTAGCCTAGCTTTAACCGGAATTCAACATGTGAGGTGCCTTTTTGTAAATCTTCACTGAGATAAAATGCCTTCTCTGTTCAGGGGATGAAAATGTTGAATGCTTTAAATGCAGAGCTCAAACTGGAACCAGACTGGAGTCATTTTAAACTGAATGTGAAACATTTTTTTTTTTGAGTATTCAGTTTTGTATTCATGTATGATCTTGCTCTTCCTGTTTTCTTTTGTTTTACTGTATCCTCTACTGTTCTATCTTTAATTGTTGTGCTTGTTTGGATCTGTTTTTTTTATCTGTTGTTGAGTTTTACATATTTTAAAGGCCCATCTAGGTACGGGTTTGGTTTTGCTTACTATTAGCTTAGGCTAATCCCTTATAGAGCGCCACAGGAATGAGTCCTAAAACCCAAAAGTGAGTTAGCATTTGAGCACCATCGGGTCTAACGTCTAAAAGTCAATGGGGATTATGAACAGGTTTGTGGTTAGATGCCTGAAATAAGGTCTGTGGTTAACACAAGCTTAAGAGATGTTGCCGGTTTTAAAAAGGCGCTCGCTAACAAGTGGCTAAATGTGACAACAGTGGTTGTCGGGGACATTAAACATCCTCACGCCGGACACAGAGGCCGGGAACTCTCTCACTAGTCGGAGATGTCTAATGTAGGTTTAATCTTTAGGTTAAGGCAAATATTAGGTTAGCAAACAATTTATTAAGCTACGCGAATTAGTTTATCAGAGATCGTCTGAAGCATAACGCTAGTGACGTCACGATCATCCGACCGTGGTGTAGTTCGCTTGTAGCATAACGTTAGCTTTTTACTTTTCATGGCTGCATTAACGCTTCAAACATCATAAAAATGGTGTTCATCTGTGAAGATTATCCTGCTGAACAAAACGCCTACGCTTCAGAAACGTGTGTTTTGCCACAGAGCTTATTTTCTGCAATGATCCAAAATCCAATGCAAAAATCCCACAGGTGAATTCTGGTCAGACCCCATGGCGATGCTACTTCCGGGTCGGCCTACAAAAATATGTCATATGGTTTGTTCTCTATACTGTACCTCTGTAACATTGTCCTAGCTTCTGTTAGCATTGACGTGTTCTTGAAAACCCAAAAATATATTTATTGAAATGATTGAATTAGGAAAATGCATCTAAATCAACATGGCCGCACAAAGAAGGCCGAGCGCTTATAAAAAAGACGCTGGGCGCTGCGCTCTCTCTTCAGCCGGCTGCTTTATGCTGCGAACGCTCTCTACTCATTAAAAACAACTGAAAAAAGACGCTGGCACTAAAGAAAAGCCGCTAGGTGGACACAGGACCTAAGTCCCCTTTTTTCTTACGTTTAACATCAATGTGTTAAGTCTTTATGTTGTTATGTGCTTTTTTTCTGAATGCCACAACACATACATCTACATGTAATCAAAATGATTGTATTACTAGTCTTCATTAGTCAGCACTGAGAAATTAACAGGTTCCATGTGAATTTTTTATTTTCTGAATACACAGACACTTTTTTCACATGAAGAAAATGTGGGTTAAAAAAGAAGAGCAATGACTCATGATGGAGCTATAGTTTAATAAGCCATGTTCTGAGCTCATCCTGTCCCTGTTTTTCTCTTAATTGCCTCCATTTCAGCTAAATGCTACAATGGGTCCTACTTTTTTTCGCCCCCCTGACAGACGACACTCTCCCTAAATGACTTTAAAACAGTCAAAACATTTCATGCAGCAGTTCAAATTGTGTAAATGGAGAGATGTGAACGTGGGGCGGGAGAAGAAAAATGTCAAATATGAAACCATGTGATTACAGACTCATCATCGAGCCGTGATGCGACCATCAGCGAGCCAGTGAGCTGTGTTATTGCCGTGTTATCTCTGCTGTCGTCCTGACAGATGACGTCTGACATGTGGGATAAATGTGTGTGTGTGTGTGTGTGTACACGTGACTGTGGGATTTCATGTGGGGTTTTTTTTTTTACACATGATTGCCATCAAACAGCTCGCTGTGATGTTGTTCCGTGTATGGAATGATCAATATTTTTAAGTTTTCATGTGTTGAATTCAGTTTTTTCCCCCCTAAAAACCTGTCAGCGTGTAATCTATTTTTCATTACCTGAATCATCAGCAAGCTGTCAGCTGTCAGACGTTGCGATATTACTCACACTGTGTGTTTTGTGTGTGTGTGTATGACAGGAGACAATCCGTGTGCTTGCAAGAACAACACATTTTTATGTCAGACCTTTGATATGGGGTGTGTTGTGTGTGTGTGTGTGTGTGTGTGTGTGTGTGTGTGTGCGTGCGTGCGTATGTGAAGGGCCAAAAATTAAGTTCTGTAGCTACAAATAATGGTCCTTGGATTAAATCAAACCTGAATGATTTACTTAATGTTTTATTACTTAAAGTCAATGCAGTGATTCAATTCAATAATTTTCTTGCCTCTTTAATACATGAACGAGGAGGCTGCAGGAGTCAGAGTTGAGCTTTTAAACTGATTTAAAACTTCCTGAAGAAAATGTTCCCTTGTAAATGTCTCAATTCCTTCATTTTGACTAAAATGTCCTGAATAATCCGTCAATTTCTTGGTTTCTGTGCACATATATGTGAAACCATCTCACAAGTATCTTCATGCGTAACTGTGTTTTTCTCTCTCATACCTTCATCACCAGGCTTCCTGGTGTCAGATCCTCTGATACCTCGGTGCTGTAGTCGCCTCGCCCGAACACCGGAGCGTTGTCATTCAGGTCTGTGACGTTGATGATCACCGTGGTGATGTCACTGAGGGACGACTTGCCACGACTCCCCTCCACGGACAGGTAGTGCTCACGGGAAACTTCAAAGTCGAGCGGAGCAGTGAGGGTCAGCCGACCTGCAAAACCAAAATAAAAAAATACTGGAGATTACGTACAGCATTAAAACAAAAAATGTGCTCATTAAGTGTTAGCGTTTTGCTTCATGTAGAGCTGGGACTGATGGGAATTTGATCAATATTTTTGAGATGTTTCCTGATTACAGATGATGTTGCATAAGTCATAAAAAAAGACAGATTGAGGTGCGTAAATAAATCAACTTAAAAAACATGAAATCTAATCCTGCACAGATCAGCGGCTCAGACTGACTTGAACTGTTATTCAGACGTTCTTTCACACATTTCAAACCCTCAGCACGATGGCTTTTCACTTGTGATCAGTATTCATCCGCTCTCTGTGTAAACGACCGGGAGGCTGCTCTGCATGAATGCACATCACATTGAAATGCAGAGTGCATGTTACAGAGAGTGGTAAACATAATATACAGCTTCAAATGAATGTTCTCATGGTACAACCAGGGTGCTCTGGATGATAATACCACTATAAGTCAAACATGTACTGCATGTGTGTGTGTGTGTGTGTGTGTGACATCATGTGACATATGTAGTGAAGCCTCTCTCCTGTCAGATCAGTGAAGCTGTGAGTTTAACCTTTCAGGATCTATAAATCTCTCCCTGCAGCTTGTGGCCGTCCTCGTGTGATATCTGTCATCCACAAGAAAACTTGAACCTCAATTTATGGCGGCGATAAAAGAGGCGTCAGAGTCTTAAAGGCGTAATAGTGTGTCATGTCCACTCCTTTGTCTGTTTTTTGAGTCACTCCTTCAGGTTGTAATGGTTTGAGGTCCTCATCTATCTGACCTGCTGTCAAACGGCTTTAACTTAACAGACAGACCTCTTCACCTCCTGCTCCTCGTCCTCCTCCTCCTCCTCCTCCTCCTCCTCCTCAGCAGAGCCTTGTTAGCGACTGGTTGCTGTGAGGTGTCAGGAGAGGTCTGACAGATACACTTATAAAAGTTGGTTTATCAATTAATAGATATCAGATTGAATCAATTGGGGACAACAATGTCAATAAAAAAAGATCTGTTTTTCTCTGGTTATAATATACACACAGTATATTTGCGTTTGAATAAGATGAAATAAAAACTGTTTGTTTGCATCATATCGCCCATCTTCCAAAAATCTAAATCAAATGTCATCATTCAGGTATCTTATTGGTGGAAAATGAACTCTTGTGAAAAAGATGCAGTATTTGTCAGACAGCAAAAAATGCAACAGAAACAAATTCATATTCAACATCAGATTACTAATGTTTCAACTTTCAAAGACTTCAGAAATGAAAACTCTAAAGCTGTAGCTCTGCAGATTACAAGATTATTCAGATCCGACAACTTAAGTCATGATTAGCTATTATTCCAGAAATGGACAGCAGCGTAAGCGTAAGCGGATGTTGCAACCAGTCTTTGCAGTGATAATGGCAGGAGGGATTGTAGCCAGCCAGAGAGAGATCATGACATTAGGTGAGCTTGCAAACCTACATTTATTAGCAACATTGACCCTTTTTGATTTCACAGCCTTTTTTTAGCCAACTTGGCTCTAAGTGCAACGACACCGTTTCTTGCCACTTAGATAATTGCAATTGAAAGCATTACTTGCAAACTGCTCATGAGCGCCAAACTTTCCTGTAATATCATTATAAGCCTTCAAACCAGATAGTGGTTCAAAATGACGAACAATTCCTGGATCTATTAGCCACTTTCCTCTAGTCTTCCTGTGCCCTTTCATAATAAAAGCCTGCCTCGCTCATAAATTAACCAAATCATGTCTCTCTCAGTTGCCAACAAACCGAATCTAAACATGTAACCTGTGTTCTGGTGAGCCAGCCACAGGCATCTTTTATAGATATGATTGTTTGGAGACAGGAGACAGACTTTAAATTGTTTTAACATGTTTAAGTTTATTGCTCTGAACAAGTCTGAGGAGACAGGACCCCTCTGTCAGGGAGCTCATTAAACCACATGAAGGCAGGCGTGCATCTGTGGACCGAAGCAGCCGCAGCAGCAGCGTCATCTCCAGCAGAGTGTGTGGGCCGCCAGCCAGTCTGCTGAAGCGCACTTCATTAAGATAAAACAAAATGGGATCCAACAAAAACAACCATCCAACACTGCCTTCAAACTAAACTCCTCCAGGTTTCCACAAGTAAATTATTAGTGTCTCGCACACGCCGCACAGATCTCACTTTATTGATTTTTATAAGATCAAGGAGTTTTGTACCACCAGCCGGAGAGTGAACCAAGCTGCTTTATTTATACAGTTATTTATTCATTTTTTCACCTATTTCCAACACGAGAAGACTGGCTGAGCTCAAGTTTCTTTCTTTGAGTCTCATTCATACTTCTCTGTGTATTTCCCTCCAGTCAGTACATCCACAGTCTGTACTTTAAATCCTTTAGACCCATTCAAACTTCACTCAGGGGAATCTGGACGGTGGCTGACGAGAAAGGTGGTTTCTACATTTATAATCAGGTCTGAGCCACTCTGATCCTGTAATTATCTCTGGGTCTATTAAACCAGTGTGGATTGTTTTGAAATTCACAAACAGGATAGCTTTATGGCACTAATGCATTCACAGAATGGCTGCATCAATGGCCCTTTTCTACTTATTTAAAAAAAAAAAACACACACACAAATGTACGTCTCATCTTTTTGCAGCAATTCTTGATTATGCAGTTTTGTGCACACTGTGAGATCATGTTTCATCAGATCTGCTCTCTTTAATGTGAAGTCAGCGAGCTTTAAAACACGGGGCAGGCCCTGTGAGTGTTTATTTCTAAAGGCTGCTTACTGACGCAGAAACACACACACAAAAAGAAGCTGTATGGAAAAAGTGGACATAGCCTGGAGGTCTGAAAAGTAAAGCCATGAAAAGAATCTTAAACTAAATATTTTAAATGTTAGTAATTATGAGATTTAATTGACATTTATTATCTCAGTCAGTTTTTTCATTATGAGTTTATGGTCTAAATAGCAACTTTCAGGGCTTCTTCATTACAGCATGGTGTTCATTTTGGTTACATATGGTCCTAGTTTGTGTAAAACATACAATAAAGCGAGGTTAGTCCATGTGTTAGTTTTTGATTGAATAAGCTAAAAGCTATTTTTGAGTTGTTTTTATTTATTTGTATTTAACAATTATCTAACCAGGTAATTAACCCAATGAGATCAAGATCTCTTTCACAAGGGTGACTTGGCCAAAGGTGACCCGGCCAAGGGCGACCCGGCCAAGGGTGACCCAGCAATGTGTCACCCGGCCAAGAAGGTAGCAGTACAAGTCATATTAAACATGAACCAAATTGGTTTGCAGATAAAGTGCAGAAGTTGTGATCACAGATCATAATTCAAAAACACAGGAACTGTCCAATGGTGTTGCATTTTTTAGTCTTTTAAGATAGAGCAAAAGGCTTCAAGTGAAATGAAATCTGAATGAATGAATGATACCTTTATTGACCCTAGGGGAATCTGCCAGTTTCAAGTCATTCTGCACAGTGTTCTACGTTCATAGAGGGGGCAGCAATTATGTTACAAGAACATATTACAAGGCAAATTACGATATAATTCAGGGTTTAAGACTCACTTTGAATACCTAATATTTAATTTTACAAAAGGGAAAAGATAAAACTCACATTTTCCAACTGAATAAAAGTCTCAGAACTGATTTGAACTCCTTCCACCAGCTGCCACTGCCCCAAGCTTAAAAAAGCGTTAGATCCTTTTGTTCATAAAAAGGAAATCTTTCGTATTATTAGTGTAAACAGTTCTCACAATCCTTACGATTTCCCTTCCACATTTCACATAATGTAATCTCAGAGCATAAAACCACCAGAGGCAGATGGTCGTGTTCATGCAGGTAATTATGCTAACCTGACTCCAAGGTTTGTTGTGTCAGTGACTTATTGCTGTTAGAATCCTGCATATTGTGTCTTTTGTACAAGCGGATATGTGGTTTACGTACGGCTTCACAGCAGCTCGGGCTCCCCCGCTCTGTCAATAGGGACTTGTATCTGACGGTGTTTAGTGTTTTTCTCAAAGCAGTGTAAGCTCATTCTTCTCAGTGTGATGCGGCTTCTCAGAGCGTAGAAAGTGGTTGAAGGTCATTTGTCTTTGTCAACCTAAATGACTCTGTTTCCCACACGTCATTGTGTTCAACCACACATATAAACACACAAGTGTAAGACAATAAAACTGAGCGCGCTGTTTTAGAGGCTCAGAGTGATTTAGTTTTTTTTTATTCGTTTTTATTCAAGAGAAAAAAAGCTACTTGTGACCTCTCTCTTGACATACTTTTCCTCTCGTAACTCCAACATCTGAAGTCCCTGACATTCTTCAAAAACTGCAGAGAGTACTTTCCCTCATACATTACATTTCATGTCTGAGTGACATTAACAGCTGAAAACATATCATTTTGAGTCATCAGTAGCATTCCTGAGCCCAAAACCAACCATTGACATTCTTGAAGCATTTGATGCAGTAAAGACTGAAGATAAAGTCCCTTATATTTTACCAAACTTTCCCCTGCTATTGAGGTGTAAACCCTAATAAATTCCCATAAAGTAGCACAGCAGAAGACACTCTAATAAGGATGTGTTCAGACTGAAAACAGCTGTTTTGTGTCAGATGGTGATGGGACGATGAAGTACAAGCCACATAGTCGAGTTCAAATAACAGAAGCACACATTTAAAAGACATGTGAGATGCTGAAACAGCGCACAGAGGATTTTAATACAAAATGACAAACATGTATAACCCTGGGAAGAAATAACAGTTGTCACTATTTTATCTTTGAACTCAGGCAAGCGGCAGAGAAACCCATACATGTTGGAAAATAATCTTACTGTAAAGCGCTTCAGTGCATATAATGGGTTCAGTGCTCTTCCTTTATCCCTGCTTTATTATTAATACAATTATTCACATGGATATCAAGCTTTAGTTTAACTCACAGTGGTAGGGTCTGAACTTAAGGAGGCCTATAACACAGATTACGCTCTCTGTATTTGCTTAGACGTGACTGTACATGTGACGCAAAATTTTGTCCGGTACCCGTGTTGCAAAGACATCGTGTGGAACAGAGAAACAACCACTTTCACTAGCTGTTTTTGATTTAACAGATCATTTCTGAACTAGAAAGCGCCGTTACGTTTCACGTTTTAGAGCTGCCAGACACTGACAGAAACACCTTAATACCTTAAATACCTTACAGAGCGCACAAGTTGGTGTTCTACCGATGCGTCACCCGATCAGGGTTTCATGTAGATGTGGGACTTAAAGGTCCAATTATGTAAGCTATCAACAGATAAAATCCTAAAATGAACTCACTCTATCATCAGACATTCAGGAAGCATGCTATGTTGAAGTGCTGGTTTCTCTGACAACAACACAGCAGCCAGTATGTCCTCCTTCTAAGTTTCAATTCCAGTTCAGTATTGTTTGTTGTTGTTTTGACCAGAGAAGAAGGTGGGACCCCCATACGGCCGTTTAGCCCCTCGCCCCTCGTTTCTCAGGCAAACAGCAAACCAACATGTGTTGCAGCGATGAAAGCAGGTTCAGAGCTGGTTCAGATATAACTGATTCTTCCCGACCTATGCCATTTTTCTAATAAGCTTCACGAGCAGATTGTGATCAAACTAGGATGAATATTGGAGATGCTTTTCAAAAACGGAGAGAGGTAAGAACGCAGAAAGGTTTCAAGACCGATGCAGATGCAGAGCTGATTATTCACAGAAGCTTCTGTGTCTGCAACATAACAAACTGCATGCACATCAGCTTTAGGGAGGAGGGGGCAGGGGGGGCTCTCTCAGACGTTTTGAATTTGGACTGCAGTACCCTTTGTAAACACTAGATGTCAGAGTTACATATTGCTCCTTTAAATCTAAACTTTCAACCACAAAGATATGTGAAGTGTTAAACGTTCCTCTGGGGTCCAGCAACATACTAAACCACCTGTTTGGGTGAATCCCTGTCCACCTGGCGTCTGCAGGGACACATGAACATTGTTAACATGCTGAGTGTTTCTGATCAATGATCTGAGTTCGTGAGAGATTTACAGTTTACACCACGGTCCTTCACAGTATCCTTGGAGGAGCTTACTGATGACGCAGAACATCAATTATTTAGTTTAAAATTGTTGAATCATTCTGTGGACTTCAAATAAACTAAACTCATAAATTATCAACAGTGGACTCATCGAACCCGTGAGTCATCCTCTCTACGTCATGCAGTGGACGGAAAAGAGGGGGAAAAGCATGTATAAATGTTTAAAAACAAGTAGTTCGGTCTTTCCATTTTAAGAAATAAAAAGCAATTCAGCTCATCTCAAAAGTGTTTGTCACAAATTACAATTCTGTTCTAATCAAATGTCGAATACACGAAACCTCAACATACCAGCTTTCCTACACATGAAACATTTCCCCCATCAGTTTCTGACAGTTCACACCAATTTATATTCAAGCGAACCATCTCTTGCCTTAACCGTCTGCATTTTCAAGCCCTAACATTACTCTTTTATTCATGTTGCAGGCTACTTATCAGGAGCCGTGCAAGCTTTGACAAAAAGCATGGTCTTTATTCAGGGCACAAAAGACTCTGAATACAATTGTTAGCGTTAAAGTCAAATATTTGGGAAATTCATGAATTGACTTTTCCCCAAGAGTTTAATTTAAGGATTGATACAAGGATTTTAAAACAACAGAACTGAGATTGTTCCCCTATGGAGCGGGAGTTGCTGCTGGGGCCATGAATCAATTACTCAGACAGCAGAGTGGGTGTGCTGGTTTTACTGGTTATGAATTTTCATTACTCTCTCACTTGACACAAACGCTGACTCTGCAGTTCAACAAAGGAAAAAAAAAAAACGGCATTGCAGGGTGACTGTGAAGTGAATGGGGTTATTTAGCCTTGACACTTGAGGTTCTAATGAGAAAGAAACCCAGATAACAGGTTGTTCAATAAAAGCTGCACAGAGAGAGAACACATAGGATAACCAGATGTTTTAGATTGAAGGGAGCAGCGCTTTAAATACAACATCAAAACTAAACCATCTTAAAAAAGTCTGCTGGCAAACCTTTCTTTAAGACTTGAATCACTTTGTTTCAGACTGTTGATCGATTACAGAAACATGTCTCTGAGGGATTATCCCAAAGCACATGCAGTCAGATCAGCATTTTTAGATACAATTGCTTTTTTCTCTAAGCTCAACATAACTCATGAATAAATATACATTCTCTATCAAGTTATATATCTCCAAAGAATGACCCAGCAGCCTTTGCCAAGTCCAATGTGTTCCTGCAAACACATGCTTATTTAGTTGTTGTTATTATGCTGCAGGAAACGGTGTCAGAATTCAATCCAACACTTTTCCATCGATCAGCAAATCTCTTTAAAAAAGTTGTTTTCCAACGACAGCATTTCAAAAACAGCTCCTCTTTTCTTTCTTGGCTGATGCAATAATCCTAATTCAGTTCTCTGTATCATCCAGACTTGATAACTGTAAGGTCTCGTTATCTGGTCTGCTGCCTTTAAGTAAGATGAGTCTTGAACTGGTTTTTATTTGGTTTTTTTAATGATAGAATCCAAAACTTGGATCACAGCGGTTAAAGCGTCCCATCACTGCCACCTGGGAAAAAAAGCTGCTATAGCGCGCCACAAAATAGTGAATGTGCTCGCTGTTCGATAAATATGTCAGCATAAAGCAAGACAGAATGACAGACAATCATTCTTAATTAAGACCTTTTAATCCTCGCCAACAACTAATCTTTGAATTAACTTTTAATTCTTGCTTTTCCTTTATAACCCTTGCCTCACACCTGTTGCCATTTGGTCTGTGTCTAACTGACTCTGGGTTTGTTTGTGTGTGTTTCCTGTCCTGTTTTCACTCAGGCTTCTCTGAACTGGACTCTGTCCTGGGTCCTCTCTCTCTCTCTCTCTCTCTCTCTCTTAAGTGCTGGGGCGTTACCTGACACTGATCTGGATCATCGACTTCCGATGACACTCAGCTTCTCGGTGTCACTCTCATGTCATCCTGTCTCTCTCTCCCTCCACATGTTTTTTGTATCTCCTGAGTTTGTGTTACTGTTCCTTCTTCTACTGTAGGTCTTAATGTTAAGACTACCAACAAAAAGATGCATATGGTCAGTCAAATCTCTGGAATGGATCTACTCTTTTGCTGTGATTGTACACAGATCAATGAAGGAGCAACAACCTTACAAAAATGAATATAAAAATTCATCATGGAAAAATGTTTTTTTTCAGGAACCGCACTATTCCTCAGAAGGCTCCTCTTCTCCAAAACCAATGGACCAGAAGAGTCTAAATTGTAAAACATACTGTAGCTGGATAAACCAGATTCAAGTCAAAAATCATCATTTTTATCTGAAGCTCTCCAGCTTCATTTCTGGGGCTTGCAAGCTAAACCGCGATTGACCTCAGCTCTATTCTCCTTCATCTGCTTAAATTAAAGAGTAAAAAAATGGCAGTGACGTGACTTGAAACAATCAGAAGTCAGCATGAAACTTCATAATGTTCGACCATTTATGGAAAGCTCAGGTACTGTTGTATCTAACAGGTAAAATAAGAGATTTGTGTCGGTCTGTATAGGTGTTAAAAAGGTTACAAATAGCCAAACTCAACTCAACAGACCAAATTGAGTCGTGTGTTCAGCAGTCATGACGTAATGATGGCTCTGGTTCTTTCCAAACATCCTCTCGGGTCAATAATCATCACGTGTTTCGTATTTTTCATTCAGGAGCGTCACCGCGGCATCTTTGTTCTGACCATCTCGAGAGAAAGATCACTTCTCTGTTGCTCCTCCTGAGGTTTTTGTATTTGTCTCCACTCAAAGGAGGTGTTCAGAGGGTTTCTTGTCTAAAGATAGCGGGTGCTGCATGCTGTACAGACTGCAGAATAAAGCCCTCTGAGGGGAATTTTTAGGAGTTATTCTGGGCTATACGAAAAAAAAGCGCTTGACTTGGGATTCTGATGGGCACTCCTCTGCTTTTCAAACTTTCAAAACTCCCTGCTCTCCCCGAATAATGAAACCTAATGCAGTGGACAGTGATCAATGAGCGCAGTTCTTCTGACCAGCTGCCCCTTAATGATTTATTGGCAGTAAGCCGTGAGACAGTCCCACACAGTCCAAAGGGCAGACCAAACTTTGTCCTCCTGCTGGATTTCAAAACATACAGAGTTCTGGGAGTGGAGCTCATGAAAACTCTCCGTACTTCACTACTCTCCAAATAACTTCCAGCATCAATAATGCACCTTTTATTTAAAAGCTAAAAATAAAAAAATAAAAACAGTGTGTGGAAGATGGATAAATTCTGTGTCAGGAGATTTGACAGAAAGAAATCATAAAAACTGATTCATGACAGAAAAAAAGGGTCGATTTTTATCGGGAGAAGAGTGTAGGAAAGAGATCATCTGGTCTTTATGTCCTTTAATTATCTCTTAAAATCATTTCATCTTGTGGCTAATTATGATCGCCTTCATCTGGAATGTTGCATATTAAAAAGCACAGAATATAACCATCTCTATTCATTTAGAGTTATTACTAATTCATGTAAACCTGTGTCACATGCTGAGGACACAGGCTGCCTCCAGCCACCTTGGATGGATATTAAATTGTTATTATTATTATGTTGAATGATTACATTCATTCATGGGAGGTAATTTAGCTCATTTATTTTGAGGCACAAAAGAAGACAAAACTTTTCTTCAAGAGCAAACACAGACAGCACCTTGAGATTTACCAGCAAATCTTTGTAAAATAAAGCAAAAAAAAAAAACCCTGAAGCAACATGTGTGAGGGATTTTAAGTTTGTGTTTGACGGATGATGTATGGTTGGGATAATTAATTATTTTCATCCTAACAAACACCAGAAACAGGACTAAAGGTGTTGATGAAGCATGTTTTTTTTCTGTTTTTTTTAACGTACTTTAATAATCCGTGAGGGAAATTCTGGTTTATCCTCTGTGTGTGAGAAGCATGGCTCTCAATAACAAATGCCCCAATTACACACATGCACAAACAGGACATGTGGACATGCATGCTCAGAGTTGGGTAGCCTTGCTTGCCTTGCTCAAGGGCACCTCGGCAGTACTCAGGAAGTTCCCTGGCGCACATTTTGGTCCGCACCGGGATTTAAACCGGCCACCCTCCGGTTCCCAAAACCAAAACCCCTTAAGACTGAGCTACAATCTCTGACTTAAATAAAGTAGTTGATAGTATCGAAAAAAGTACCAAAGCTTTATGAAAAACTTCCGATTTTTTAATCAAAGTTGCCACCAGCGAGAGAGAGAAGTGGTCGTTCCATTCAAATTCACAGGTCGGCAAATAATCACACCTGACATACTTTTGGTGTCCCATAAAGATGCAAAGTTCTTTGATGTCTATAAAAACAGGAAGTGAGCGGAGGAGGTGACACGGTCTACATTGACAAAATATCTGTCGCAAATGTATTTGTACAATTTAGAGATGGTGCAGTGGTGGTAAATATAAACATTACATTATTTAATATTTGGTGCAGGGCTTCAGCTTTGGCACTGTGGTATCAAAACAGGAATGGATATTTTTTGAATGCTACCAGAATCCTATCGAAGTTTAACTTCTGGTATCGTGACGATCCTGTAATAAAGAGTTTACAAAGATGATTCTAACCTGTCCGTGAGTCCAGCAGGAAACGTCCGTCCTCGTTTCCCGACACGATGCGATACCTAATGGGGTCCGGCCCTCCTCCGTCTCTCGTCAGGGCGGAGACGCTCAGCACCTCTGATCCCACCGCCAAGGATTCTGGGAGCTGAGCGGTGTATTCTGAGCTCAGGAAGACGGGCTGGTAGTCATCTAGGGATACCACGTCCACTGTCACTGTGGCGACAGAGTAGAGGTGACGAGGCAGGCCGCGATCGGTGGCCTTCACCTTCAGCTCAAAGGTGGGTGGAGTTTCTGGAGTCAGGGGTCGCTCCAGCCGCAGGATCCCGGAAAACTCTTCAAGAGAGAAATAGCCGCTGTCTCCTGCCAGGAGGGAGTATTTCACCTCCGAGTTTATCCCTGTAGGAGATAAATACAGCGCAATGAAGGTGTTTTTTTCTTTCACAGCAACATAAACAGACTCATTTTGTTTACATTTGTTGAAAAAATGACCAATAAAACCTTTGTAATACATCATTTGGTTTGGTTTTTTCCAATCATGAGTTGCAGGTTAAGAGTTGAATAATAGCCCCGGCAGGCGTGCTGTTGCATGAAACCAGGATTCCTTACTCTTAGAGGGAAAACAAATTAGCCAAGAAATTGCTACTGTTATCCAAAACCACATCTGGATTTCCACAAGGTGTGTCAGTGATTAACAGTGAAGACATGATGTCAAAGCACCAGGAGGGAAATTTTAAAAACATCATAAAGGTTTCAACGGTGTGATAAAAGGAGTAAGATTTGGAAGTCAGAGAAACTTTTATGCATGTGCCAAAAGGTAAAGACAGGGATAGAATAATCGTCAAGTAGGGGGATTTGTTCTCTGCTTGCACACGCCCACTATACTGAAGGCTTTATGACATCATTTTGATGAAAACATTGAAGGCTTGATTCTTTTTGGCACTGAACCGAAAGGCTCCTTATGGCTGCAATATTTACTAAATACACAAAAACAAGTGTGTTCATGACAAATCTTATTAGTGTAACAATTCTTATCATAGATGTCAAAATGCTGTGTGCAACGAGGGAGCAAGTTAAAAGTGGTAATGTTACCAACCAGCTAGTAAGGAAGACGCAACATAAAAAAAACAGGTGTTTACAATCCCAATCAATTTCTTAGAATTACCAGAATTAGTAGAATTACCACACATGTTTGTCTGTTGAATGTGTTTCTTGACAATGCTTTCCCATTTCTTTGGAAAATTAAACTTTCAAGGAAATAGACTAAAGTTCTTTAGTCATTGTTGCTGTGTGTGAGAAAGTTTCTCGTGTAGAGAAAACAAACAAGCTGCTGCACATCTGAAGGAGTGGCCGACCTGTTCTGTCTGCTCCTGTGTTCTTCTGCTGTGTGTGTGTGTGTGTGTGTGTGTGTGTGTGTGTGTGTGTGTGTGTGTGTGTGTGTGTGTGTGTGTGTGTGTGTGTGTGTGTAAGTTCTTAAGTGTGCGTGCAATCTCTGTTGATACCAATGCATGTGGATGTACATGTGATGAAGCACATGTTTATGCAGAATACTTTTATTTTAGGGTGCTTGTGTGCATGTTTAACAACCTTCTTGTTCTTACTATTCAAGTGTGAGTTTGAGATGCTAACACACACACACACACACACTCACACACAGACACACACACACACACACACACACACGCACACACACACACACACACAGACACACACACACACACACACACACACACACACTGACTAAGCTCCACAGCTGGTTTCAGATGAGAAAGCTGTCAGTTCTACTTGACTGTTATCTGACTTTTCTGCTCCGACACCTAAAAAAAACGACCAAGCTAAAAATGCAACACATGAATAAAACATTTAAGCACTGCGGTGGAAATTTAAACTCAACTGTGTCAGCAAACTTCAGCAGAACAGATTGATATCGATTTGTTTGGTGCTAAACACTAGTTAAAGTGGTTAAAGAGCAAGTTGGGACTAAAGTGTGTCTTTAAACACACAAGCAGAATGACACATTTGTGTTTGAGTTAGTTGTTTTTTGTAAAACAGGCTCGAGAGGGGAAAGAGAAGTTAAGAAAAGAGAGTCATGAAGAAGAGGCGACAGAAATAAACTAGTTAATGATGGATGAAAGAAACAAACTGAGGCTGATCAGTAGTTTTACTTTGTAAAAACTGTCTTACGATCTTTTTGACTTTTTTTTTTCAAAGCTCACATATTATCCTCCTTTTGAAGTTTAAATACATCTCAGAGCTCCCCAAAACATGTGTGTGAAGTTTATTGTTCTAAATCCACTCTGATCCTGTATTTGATCATGTCTATAAACCCCTCTATTTCAGCCCTGCTCAGAACAGGCTGTTTCTGTGTCTGTACCTTTAAATGCAAATTAGCTGTGTCTGACCACGCCCCAATCTGGAAGGACTTGTCTGGCTTGGGCTTTCTTGCACCATAAACAATTCGTCTACTGTGGAAAGGCAGACTCAGAGAGCAGAACAAGCACCTAGCTGTGGGAGTGTCACCCGCCTGGGGGAGGGGTTACTGCCCTTTGTGATGTCATGAAGGTAAAGTCACGAAACAGCCTGTTTGAACACACATTTTCTGAAAAGTGGAGCAGGCAAAAGACAAAGAGGATGGACTTTTCTCATTGTTGCAACAGGCTAGGGACACAGACTTGTGAATATGTGAAATTAAGCAAGGGCTTCTTGAAAAAGAAAAACAATTTCATCCTTGTCATGTGTAACGGCTCCAGACCACCGGGCCAGCAGGGGAGACAATGTGATTTCACAGACTGAGACACCAATATTACGGGGTTGAGGAATCAATATGAATGTACAAAGACGTGATGAGGGCTGAGATTAGTTATGGCACTTTTTTGAAAAAAAGCTGGTTTTCGCAAATTCACTGTAGACAATAAAGCTCGGAAAAAAAGGATGAGCCCTTTAAAAAATGACTCTTTCATTTTAATCCGTTTCTGCACACAAACATAAAAAGCTCCTTGCAAGTTTTTTGTCCAGTAATGATGGATGGCTGATGTGATTTTTATTCCCCCACAATCCAAATGAATAGTGCATGTGAGTCATCAAACAGAGAGGCGGCATGACATCAACTGGAGGGGGTGAGGCAGCGCCTGAGGCAATGAGACATAAGCCTGACAATTACATTATAATGGATTTACATCAATCGACAGTTGGTGGCTTAAACAGGAACAAGGAACGTGACCTTTAAGTCAAGATGTCGACACATCAACACTTTTACACTCCAGTGAGTCTCTGTGCTGAATGAAAACTTTTAATATAGGGATTGTAAAGTCTATTTTTCTGGGACCACCATTACTGGTAAACCTTTATTCTTGGTCCCCGTACTTGTTAAAGTAAAAAAGAATCATCTTTCTGCTGCTGTGCTGTCATTCTAAAAATGCTGAATTGTCTTAGCTACTTTCTTCTGTTTCACTTTGTTTCTGTAATCCAATCTGAAAACAGCCCTCAGCTTGGATCACGGTACACCAAATTATTACTTAAAAAAAAAAAAAAAATTTAAATCAAACTTTTCCCAGTCCACGTCCATCAGTTGAACAACACAAACTGGAGGTTTCATCCTGACAGAAATCAAGATTGGATTACGTTAAATAAGCTTATTAAAATTTTGAACAACCCGATTTCAAGATTTGATCCAATCAGAAAACTTTAATCTGACCTGATGACTTCTGAACAACTGGGACCAGGATTTAAAAAAAATCTTAAAACAAATTATTATTATAATTATTATATTATTATTATTATTAGACAAATCGGACAAAAGTTGAAGTGCCATCCTCAAGTCAACATGCTGACCTGGAGTAAAAAAAAAAGAATATCACCAAACTGAGTTCATCCTGAGGGGAAGATTATGTCTGTCCAAGAACAGCTTCGATAGGTTGATTATTAATAAGCAAGAAATTAAGTTTCCATCTCTTTTGATGATTGATCTATCACTCATTTTCCAGCATACTTGTTATATGAACTTCTTCCAGCTTCATGAATGTGAAGAATTGTTGCATCTCTCTATCAACTATAATAGAATATAAAGATACTTTGATTTTGGACGTTTTGAAAAAGTCTTTTTGGACCCTGGGGATTTGCTAGATCATTTTTCCTTTAGGTTACATTTTTCACTATAATTAAATACATTAGGTAGTGATAAAATGTGTGTGGTTTAATTCATAGTTGAAACAGTCATTAGATTCAGTCATTCTACAAATTTTTTAGCAAGTCTTCCATTAAATGAAGAAAAACATTAATCCAGTGACTCGATTAGTACGGTCAATTACACAACAGACCCGGCTGAGCAGAATAGAATCTACAGCCGAGTACTGATTATACACATGGCTAACAGAATATGTAAAATGTGTAATCACTGTAACCTAATGAGTGGAGCAAGATGCTAATGCTGCACGGGCTAGGGGTTAAAATCTCAGTGCAGCACATAATAACAAACACAGCTGGAGTGACACTGTGAAGAGGTATCAGGTGGGTGTTTCAGAAAAGCTAAATCTGCTGGGAATGGCTTAGTCGTTTATTATGATTAGAATTAGCTGAACACACACACACACAGGTAGACCTGTGTACCGGGGTTTAATAGTCTTAGGGATCCTGATGCAGGGACTGAGGCATTGTCACGACATGTTCTGACCTAACAGAACAAGATAATCCTCTTTTTTTTTGTTTCACTGTGTTGTAACTCTGACTCGCATGTTCCCTCGCCACATGTCATGACTTTGAAAAAAATGAATAAAAAGCGTACCTGTGTCCGGGTCTTTAGCGTACACGACAGCGATGGGTGTCCTGACGGTTGTGTTGTCGAACACGGTGACCTCATAGTGGCTGGAGGAGAAGTGAGGCGGGTTGTCGTTCATGTCCTGGACCATCATCAGGATGTCTGCCTGACATGACTTCCCCCCGCCGTCCGTTGCCTTGGCCACCAGGTTATAGTCGACCTTCTTCTCTCTGTCCAGCACAGCCAGAGTGAACAGCTCACCTGGGGACACACAGATACAATACTGAGGTCATGAAAAGTTTGTCACCTGGTTTTTTTTTTTTCCACATTACAGTTCACAGAATAAGAATCAAAAGAACTTGCAGATTGCTTGAAGAGAATGTGCAGATAACTTTCATACATTTCACCTTTCATTTATCGCTCCACATACAGTGTCCACAAGGTTTTATTTTAAGAGGTTGTGTTTCACTCAGAATATCTCACCACTATAATATGCTTAGCATGCTAACTTTTGCAATTATCAAATTGTCTTCCTGCTGACATGTAAACTACTGGATTCAGAAAAAAAGTAGTTAATTTTAAAATGAGTTTTTCAACCATAATAATCTCTACCATCTTATCTTTACCTTTGCATATACTGTAGTTAGCATGTGAGATGTCAGCATTCTGGGTGTTAGCTTTAGCATGATAACTTACTTAAGCCCTTATACTAATGATAAAACTAATTAATGGTGATTAATTAAGGGCTGAACTTAATGCAGTTATTTCTTTAAATAATGAATCACATATTTTGTCTCTTTAGGTGCACCATGGATAAGCGTCCTCAGTGTCTCCCTGTAGTCACAGCGACACTGTTGCGTCTTTGAATGTCTCATTCCATTTAAATCTCTCAAAGTAGTTCACTTTTTGATCCTTAATCAGTTCCCTTTTCCGTGGTTAAGTTTTGTCGTAACCTTTGATCTACCAGATGGCCCTTACTGTATTTCAAAATAAAAGCAGGATTGAGAATTCAAACAGCAAGTACTCTCAGTTTAAGAAGCTTAAGTGCAAAAATTCAAAGTAAAAGCCTTACAATCTTTTTTAATGCAAAAAAATGGAATTTCAAACAAGTGATTAACCAATTAACTATTGAAATTTAGAAATTAATCGTGATTAAAAGATTGAATTGTTTGATAGCCGATATAAATAAATATATAACATCTGCTCTTTCAGAACAAAGTCATTGTTTCAAACAAGTAAGGGATGAGGTTTCATTCATAGTAAAAAAGAAGCTGAAGAAACGCTGCTGTAAATTAATTTGCTACTTTGACTGACAAACACTAGCATGTTGCTAGCTGTACAGCGAGTTAGCTAAAGACATAAAGCGTCCACCGGCCTTGTGAATCATCACAGGACTCACCGTTAAACTTTGCTGTGTCACTTCCTGTTATAACCACACTTTTCACCTTACTCTAAACTGATGCAGTGGTTAGACTTAGCAGTACATTATAACCAAGCATTATAAGCTATGAATTAAGTGTTTGTACTTCTTAATAGTTTAAAACGTTCTGGTTTGTATGGCTCTAAAAATAAAAAGTCAGATCACTTTACTGTCGTCCTTTTTGGTCCAACAGTTGTTGTGTTATTTCAATCTGTATCAAAGTGCCCCCCTGACTTAACAAAGCCGTATCTACAACCCCTCTGTGTGTAAAATCTCACAGGCAATCTAGTGGCAGTGAGGACACGAGAAAGATGTTATGACAGAAATGAAGTGTGATGGATGTCAGAGGTGCCCCTTGAAAATGAGAAAGCAGAAATAACAATAGAAATGTTTTTTACCACTTTACAGCAGCACAGAGCCTCTCTGTGCACCTGATGCTATCACAAACTCAAACACTTCAGAGCGCAAATCACTTAAAAGGATCAGTCATGTTTTGACCCCACACAGACACCATCATACCTGTCCTGTGGTCGAGATGGAACTTGTCTGAGTCTGGACCGTGGAGGGTGTAGGAGATCTGCCCATTAGCTCCCATGTCTGGATCCGAAGCCGACACTTTCAGCACAAACATGCTGGAGGGCGAGTTTTCCATCACCGCTTCTGTGTACACCAGCTGCATCAAGAGGATAATAATAATAATCAGGCCTGCATTTGCATAGCACTTCTCCAAGTCAGGCTGCTGAGTGCTTTATGAATAAAATAACACACTGACTTAAATCAAGTAATGAAGAGAAAAAAAGGTGTTTCAAGCATTTTGAACACTTTTCAGAAGTTATTTGAAACAGTCAGAGTGCCCTTTATTTATTATTCACAAAACACACTCGCAAACTAATCGTAGGATGCTTTGTGAGGTTGTTAAGACTTGTGAATGAAGGCTTAATTCTCTGATAGAAAGGTATAAAGTAATAGAGAAAATAAAACAAAGAAAAGGTGTAACTGTTCACAGTAGCCAAGAAGATGATTGCTCACATCACCTCCAAGATTTGAGTGTGTCAGCCATTCAACCCATTTATAGATGAATAAATAAGGAAAATGAGATGCATATTATCTGCAATGAAAAGGGTGATATTACTGCCTCACCTGTTCACACAGAGGTATGTTGTCATTGATGTCCAGCACGTGAACGTCCACAGTAACAGGCGCTTCAAACTTCCCGTCTGTGGCCGTGACTCTGAGTGTGTATCTGTCTTTGGTCTCTCTGTCCAAAGGTTCCTTCAGGATCAGACCCCACTGACCCTCGTCCTCCTGGATGATGGCAAACTGACCCAGAGGGTCTCCATCTGCATGAGGTAGGGAGAACAGAGTTCACTTTTAACAATGCACGGGAAAAAAATCTACATAAGGAAGGATCATTCATCCCTGGTAATGAGGATATGACTTTTCAGTGAAACAGAAACACATAAATGGAATTACATACATTTCTAACAGCAGCTGGTGATTGTTTTCTTATTTGACTCTGCTGTTTGTTTACTAAAACGTACATTATTTGGTCAATAAAACATCAGAAAACTGTGGACAATGTCCATTAAAGTTCCCCAAATGTTCCTCAAATGTTATACATAAATACAGAAAAACCCCCAGCAAATTCTCTTATCTAAGAACCCAAAACCTTCAACTCATTTAAAGCTTTTGCTTTTATAGAAGACATATATGATTAATCCATCATTAAAACATTTTCTGTTTTTTGTTCTTTTAAGTGACTAAATGGTGGATAGATCTCCAAATATTAAAAACACTTTGCCTCACTGTTGCCACACGGTGAGGCCAACAATAATACATCAAACTGCATTTTTTTATTACATGAAGAATTTTACCCGTTGACATGATGGTCTACCCACAATTCCCAACTTGCATTTTTATTTGTAAATAAAACAACGATTAATGCCATAAATATATCGACCAGAATATTATTTCGTTTTTTAAACTCATAAAGCAGATATTAAGTCGTACGTCAGTTCTTTCACCATAAAGAAGTGACGTTAAGAGGACAGGGAACGACAGGATGAAAAGCCGCCTTAAACGTGCTATCAGTATAAATGTGTTATTTTCTCTACTGTAGACACTTGTCGATGAGAAACTGTTTCGGTATTCTTACATTATTGTTACATGTAGTATAAATGTTTGAGGAGGCAGGAATTCAGCGCCTTCTTCATGAACTGTCATGAAGACATTGAGGTTGGTACAGTACTAGTAGTTGGTAAAGTACTTGCTTGTATTGGTGATACATAAAGATATCTTCTGTCTGCATTTGTTTTTGGTTGTGCTGACTGTTTGCTGTCTTATCTCTTCTTTAATGATTTTATTCTCAGCCATTTAAGTTCTTTTTAAATTAAAAGTTTTCTGATTTAATGCAGCAGCTTCTTTGATATTGAGGTCTGATGTTATGATATTCCTTATGAATAATTCAAACATTTCTGCTTGCCATCTTAATTTTTCTGTTGTGGGGAGATTCTCTTACATAAAGATGACTCACCAAGGTATTCATACTTTTGCATTTCATGAAACCTTTCTCTACTTTACCAACTTTAATCTCTTTCTCTGACGACACAGCCGACACACTGGCTGCCGAGTGTCACCATCAGTCTGTGTGTTACAGCAGATTGCGTCACACACACCTGTCTGACAGGTGACACATGTTGATGGAGACGTTAAAGGAGTCTAGCCTGCAATGTTTACAACCTCAAAGGAAGAAAGGGCTGCCAGAAGTTGCCACGCAGGTCTGTGACTGAGGTGTTGAGGTGAGATGTTGGTTTTCTTTGGCACTGATATTAATTGAGAGCTATTGTTCATAAACAGCCTGCAGCACTATCAGGAATCTGACATAACCTCAATGCATAAAGGGAAACTTTATTAAAGGCTACCACAAGTTATGTCAGGTAGTATTTAAGTGATATGGATATGACCTACCTTGAATTAAACATTCTCAAACTTTTTCTCAATAGCCCCTTGATAGATTGTCTAAGATACATTACAGCATACATGAGCTTTTACTTTCTCAAAATAAATGAAAACATGACAGAGGTCATCATGTTCGGACCCCCTTAAATGTTGGATGCAACCACCCTTGGCCCTCTTACCTCTACTATGCAGTCTTTTGTTCGGAGTCTTGATGTTCATTTTGACTGTGTTTTCAAATTTGAAAGGCAGATTTCTTCTGTTGGTAAATCTAGCTTCTATCAGCTGATACTAATAGCTAAACTGAGAGCCTTTCTCCCTTCTAATGTTTTACAGAGGGTAATCCACACATTCATAATGTCTCTGCTCAACTATTTTAATTCTCTGTTTGATGGTTTGGCCCACATTATCCCTATGCTGCTTTCCCTCCGCAAGCTTCCTGTCTGCTGGCTGTCCTCTATCGTTGGCTTTTAAAGCTCTCATTAGACTGGCCCCGTCTTTCTTAAGCGAACTTCTTAATGTTCACTCTCCAGCACACGGGGGTCAACTAATCAGCTGGCCCTGGATGTGTCCAATTCGAAGTCTTCAAATCAGGGGCCATCAGGCTTTTGTGGTAGCTGTCCCAAACATGTGGAACAGCTTACCACCTTACCGGCCCCGACTCTTGAACATTTTTAAACACTGTTGAAGACACATCGCTTCTCTGTGGCGCTCCATTTTACAACGTTTTTATCCCAACATGTTATTTTTTCTATTATAAAATGTATGATCTCTGATGTATTCTTGTTTCAAGTTTTACCTTTTCACTCTTTAGAACTTTGGTCAACCTGGGTGGTTTTTAATGTGTGATATAAATCAAGTAGACAATACTTTTTAATCTTTTGTAGTGGCTAGTAAAAAGACTACTCTGCACAGAGGGTCCATTATTTATGAAATTTTGGCTGCAGCACTGATGAAAACCATTGAAAACCTCAGCAATGATTTTGCGTTATGAAGCAGCTCTGTTGCAGACTGACTGTAAGTCAGAAGTAACATCCCCCATCAGTAATACTGATGGTGGGTAACTTTAAAATCAAGTGTTTGTTTTCTTTTTTGACAAGGCAGTGTCAGCATCAGCCAAACCATATCATTTATAAATAATCCCAAAGCAAATCTTCCTCTGTTACACTTTCCGAAAAGAATGTTGTGACAGAGAGCTCCTCAGACGGTCTGCGGATCTAAAAAAAATGGAGGATTTGCATAAATTTGAGGCTTTGTTTTTGTTTATAGCTGCAGGGCATTGCGGGTTTGTATTCCTTTCTTGCTAGCTTGACAACCTGCTCATCTCTGTGATTAATCTGTGGCTGAATAACATTTTATCACAACTCTGCAATTAAACAAAATCATATTACACTGCCTTGTCAAGATGATTCCCATAGTGGAGCAAACCTTCAATGGCAAAGTAATTTTAGTGGAAAACACACAAAGACATGACCACGAGTTGAGTGACACACAATTACAATTTTGTGCACTCATGCCTGCAGACTTAACAGAGCCAAACATAGTCCACTTTCAGAGGTTGAAATGTCAGAACAAACACTCGTAACTACAAATAACCATGCTCACCTGTGATATAACACGTCACCAGGCGGTTCTCCAGTGACACATCAGCATCTTTGGTTGTCATGGAGACAAGGACCTCCCCTGGACTGCTGTTCTCCACCACTGAGCCGCTGTACACTTCATCAGTAAACTTTGGCGGGTTGTCGTTCTCGTCAGTCACTGTCACCTCTACCAGGACGCTGGACGACAGCTTGACATCGCCGCCGTGGTCAGTGGCCACCACATTGAACCTGTAAACTCTGGTCGACTCGCAGTCTGTCATTCGAATGGTGGTGATCCAGCCGCTCTCTCCGTCAATGGAGAATACCTCAGAGATGTCTGCTATGTCATCAGGTAGAGACTCCAAGGTGTAGGTTACGAGACCGTTGGTGTCTGTATCCGGGTCGTTGGCAGTCACCTGTGGGACAAGAAAAGCACTTAGTGGTCAAATAACATTTTCATTTCAAATTGAAGTGATTTAAATAAATATGCTGACACTGCAAGAAAAAACATATTCTTCTAATATAACATCAATATTAGTTTTTGCTTTTTAACAAGTATTGAAAGAAGATTTAAATATCTCCAGCAAGAACAAAACAGACCTCAAACTGCTTTAACTTGGTTGATCTTTTTTTGTTTTAATTCAACCATTCATTCTAACAAGGAGGTAAAATGTTATAGTCCAACTGTAATGATTCTTTCAAATTCAAAATGAATCCGTATAAGTGATACGGACCATTTTCTCTCTTGTGAAAGAGTAGAGGATGCTCTCTGGAAGTCACTGTTGCCCTGCACTCTTGCCCCTTTGTTAACTTTAGTTATGCTAATTGCTATAAATATGGAGGCCACTGTCCAAACAAGTCATCCTGAGAGGTCAACCGTCAACGCATCTGAAAAGCCCTGTGGGGACATATTTTTGGTTCTACATTGAAAATGGCAATGTAACTTACAGAGATCAGTTTGTTTGTGGACTTTTCAAAGCTGATGTATTACCCTAAAATTCCAACAAATCTGCAGACCTAACTGCTGACGCTAACTATTCATTACTTGGACAGGCAAAGCTTGAATTGTTGGAAAACTGATTGTTGAACAAAGTGGTCGCACACATGTTATATTCTGGTCCACAGTTTGTATCAGCTACCTGTAGTATCAAAGATAGAAAATCTAAACATTTTGGATCTTACCTGAATAACAGTAGTTCCAGCAGGCATGTTCTCAGCCAGGAAGGCCCTGTATGGATTTGCATCAAACACCGGCTGGTTATCATTTATATCTTGGACCTGGATGCTGACAGACACCAGTGATGCAACATCAGTCCCGTTGTGGTTCCCCTGAGCGATAACATCTATCTGATACCATTTGGTCTTTTCGTGATCAATGGACTTCTGCACCAGCAAAGTACCACTTTCTTTGTCCAAACTGAACACTTTGTCTTTGTTGCTCTCCAAAGTGTTCCCATTCACCAGGCTGTAAATGAGTGGCATGTTGGAGTTGGCCTTTACAGAGCCTATCTCTGTCCCGATAGGTACATCCTCTGCAGCTGAGAAGGTGTAGAGAGGCTCTGAAAACTTTGGTAGAGGAACCTCAGGGGGAACCACTTTGACCTGAACAGGGACTGTGGAGTTATAGAAGGGAAGGCTGCCATCCCGAGCCTTGACTTTGAAGTTAAAGATCTTGTTCTCCATGCCGACAAGACTCTCTTTGACACTCACAACTCCAGTAAAAGGATTAATCTCGATGATGTCTTCAGTCACCTCTCCGGCTTCGTCTACCGTGTAGGTGACATCTGCATTCTTGCCATCATCTGCATCATAAGCCACGATTTGAATGACTGGAGAGCCTTTATTTACAGTGGACTGAATAGAAACTTGGTATTCTGTTGCTTTAAACTGAGGAACATTGTCGTTCTCATCTGTGAGAATAATCTTGACTGTGCAAAAGGCAACTTTTCCTCCGCCATCTTTTGCCATGACTTTGATAGCTATGACTCTCTGGGCAGGGCTCTCTCTGTCCAATGGTTGTGTTGTAATTATCTGCCCATCACTGTCGATGGCAAACGTCTCATCAGCAAGTTTGTTTATGATGGTGTAATCTACACTGCCGTATGGCCCATCGTCAGGGTCAATGGCTGCCAATCGGATCACACGAGTTCCTGCCTCAGCGTTCTCAGCCAGCTCTGCTTCATAGACATTTTGCTTGAAGTATGGACTATGTCTGTTGCTGTTTATCATGTCAATATTGACAGGTGCTGTTTTCTGAAACACTCCATCAGATACCGCCACTGTCAGGTTATAGTATGGATCCAGATTCCTCTTACACACATTAGAAAAAGAGATGATTCCTGAGGATTCGTTGATGTTGAAGTACCGGCCTTCGTTCCCAGAAAGGATTTTGTACTTGAGGTTGTTTAGATCACCAGTGTCGGGATCTGAAGCTTGGATTTTGATGACGATGTGGCCACACTTCGCTGTTTCATCCAGTGTGGCTTCATACTGTGAAGTCACAAAGTCTGGTGGATTGTCATTGATATCTGTGACATTTATGAAGACATAGGCTTCACTACTGAGAGGAATAGTGCCATTGTCTGTGACTTTGACTTTCAAATTAAAGTGTTTTGTGGTTTCATGGTCCGGCACCTGTTTTGTGACTATCAACCCACTATGGGGGTCTATCTCAAAGTACTCAGTCTCATTGGTGTCGGTTTTCACAACCTGAAAGGTAAGTTCTTTGTTTCTGCCAGAGTCCATATCAGAGGCAAAAAGTTGCATCACTGAAGTGCCAATTTGAAGTCCTTCAGGTATTTCAATGGAGTATGTTACCTTTGAGAAAACTGGTGCATTGTCGTTCACATCCTCCACTTCAATTTCAATGGAAGCTTCAGAGAAAGCTCCAGTCACAGAGTCAGACGCTCGTACTGTCAACATATGCATGGTTTGACTTTCATAGTCCAGGGGGTTGGTGACAGTCAGCACACCAGTTTTGAAATCAATGTGGAAATGCTTTGAAGCATTTTCCTCCTCAAGGTTGTAGATGAGCCGGTAGCCCTCTGGATTTCTAGCCTGGACGTGCAAGATAGTAGTGAATGGAGGGACATTTTCTGGGACTTTTAGTGGATACAGAAGAGTCTGGAAAACCGGGTTGGTTTGATTCCTCACTTGAATAGTGAGCTCTGCCGCTGTGATGTGACTAGGCTCACCCTCATCTATGGCCAGGACTGTCAACACATACTTATTTAGAGCTTCAAAATCAAGAGGTCTTTTAAGAGATATATCCCCTACATCAGGATCAATCCTGAAGAGGTCGTAGTCCTCCTCTATTGAGTACATAATGGATCCATTCTCTCCAAGATCTCTGTCTTGGGCAGTTGCTTGATACAAAACATCACCTGGGTCAGAGGTTTCAGAAATCATCATTGAAAAAGGCAAGTTCAGAAACTGTGGAGAGTTGTCATTGACATCGTCTATAAAAACCTTGACCTGGGTTATAGCTGTCCTTGGTGGTGTTCTCATGTCTTGTACCTTCACAATTATGTCATAAATATCACGTTCCTCTCGGTCAAAAGGGATACCAGTTGTCTCAAGTATGCCGGATGTATGGGAAATCACAAACTTCCCGGTTGGATTTAGCACAGAATACAAAAGAGGCTCATTTAAATAACAGCCTGTCGCTGTGAGTGCTGCCAAAGTTTTGACTGTCTTTAGGTTTTCAGTAACACTTGCTAGATATACACTTTTCTCAAATTTAAGATCACTGGCTGTTAGGTTTGTCACATTTACCTTTACAGTAGCTAAGTCTTTGTAGAGGCTATCCGAGGCTTTGACAACTAGTTGGTAAAATGGTCTAAATTCAGACACATTTCTCACAGTGATAAGTCCAGTATTGGGGTGAATTGAAAAGGCATTGTGAAGATTCCCCTCGGCGATGCTGTATGAGACTGCTGAGTCTGCGTCATGGGCCATGACGCGCACAACCTCCGTATCTCTGACAGCTGGGAAGATGATAGATGGCTCATACACTGGGGTGGTGAATTGTGGTGGGCGGTCATTCAGGTCCAGGACACGAACAGTGACCTTGGCAGGCTCTGCTGCATACAGTGATGGCTCCCCTGAGTCTTTAACCTGTACAGTGAAGTGGTACTCAGCCTTGGTTTCGAAGTCAACTGGTGAAATTAAAGAGATGGTGCCCATACTTGGGTCTATCTTGAAGACATTCAGGGCCTCTGGTTCAAGGATCTGATACACCAGCAGAGAATTTGAATCTTTGTCTGCATCTGAAGCCTTGATGACCAGAGGGATGTTTCTGTCTCCCATAATCATGCTGTTGATATGAGCGGACTCACTAATTTGCCCCAGGTACTCCCTTTGCTGAAAAACAGGAGCATTGTCATTCTCGTCAATCACATAGATGTACACAACAGTCTTTGAAGAGGCTCCCACAGTTGTTGAAGCTGTAACTTTGAGCTTGTAGGAGGCCACATTCTCAAAATCAAGGTGCTTTTGGACTAAAATCAACCCAGTGGAGGGGTTGATTTGAAATGTCCCATTTGGGTTGCCACTTTCTATCCCATAATGCACTGCACCAGGGCTAGAGGCTGAGATGGTGACAACTGGAGTTCCAAGGCTGCTTAATTCACTGATCTCTGTTAGGTATTCATCAGAGGGGAAGGTAGGCGGGGTGTGCTCGGAGATGCTGATGTGGACGTGAATAGAGCAGAGGTCGCTGCGCTGAGGGAAGCCCTGATCAGTGGCTTTAACCGTCAGGTGGAATGTGTCCTGAGGCTGGATGTCCAAAGGTTTGGACACAATGATGGAGCCCAACTCTGGATCAATGGAGAAGATGTTGTCGATGTTCCCTGTGTAGAGAAATTCTGGTTAGAACTATTAACCTGTATCATGTTTTACACAAACTAATTACTTTAAAATGTTTTTAATCATATTATTATCATAATATGTTATGTTAAATGTAAAAATCTTAATCCCCAGACCTGAAGGTCTATAATGAAAATGTTGCTGCTTCTGCTATTTTTATGTGGTGAAATTGTATGTTGGATTCCAACCATTCATTTTTTTTAAATCTCAAACATGTATTACAGGGTTTCATTAGGGTACAATGACACTATATATCATCATCCCAAAACAAACAAAAGTTAATTTGTCTTTTAAACTATATGAAAAACATTTATTTGTAATAGGATTGAATCAAATGGAATTACAAGGCACTGTATTTTATCATATCGTATTGTATAATAACATATTTTATTGTTACACCGAGGTCAAGAAATACTCAGGCCAACATTAGTATAAAACGGTAAAAATGAACATGACAATTAAGTTCTTAAGAATTAAACAAACATCAAATGTAGAAATGAAGGTGCTCTTCCTATCATGTCGTACGTATCATATCCTCTAATATACTTTATTAAAAGTGCTTTTTACGTATCACATTGTGTTGTAAAACTGAACATTGGGAGAAAATTGTTAATTAAAAACTACTTTTCCTATTAATTAAAGAAAAAAAGAGACATCAAGGTGCTCGTTTATATTTAGGGCCCGAGCACGAACCGTGCGAGGACCCTCCTGAAACCCTAGCGATTATTATGGTTTTTTTTTTGTTTTTGAAGAGATCAGACCATCCAAAAGTCATAAATATACAATAGTGTTATTGATAATGCCATTTAACTCAAGAAGTACCAGCTTCTTACTGTAAAAAGTTTTAGATTTCTTGACTTGATTTATTTTTCCACTTAGGTCAAAGGTGGAGAGAAGTGGCATTTTATCGATTTGAATGCAGTGATGTGCATGCAAAACTTCCCTAGAAGCTGTTACATTTACCTTATCCCATCCCCCCAGTTCAGATGGAAACAAATAAACTTGAATCTGTGGTGTACATTTAAGGTTGATGGTCATTTGCGGGCAGCAGTAGCTCAGTCTATAGAGACTTGGGTTGGGAATCAGAGGGCCACCGGTTCAAGTCCTGGCATGGACCAAGTCCAGAAATTGGTCTGGTAGCTGGAGAGGTGCCAGTCCACTTCCTGAGCACTGCCGAGATGTCCTTGAGCAATGCACCTAACCCCCACCAGCCCAGGAGTGCCCACTGTGGGCAGCCCCCTCACCCTGAGACCTCTCCATTAGTGCATGTCCATAGGATCCTGTTTGTGTATTTCGGCATATGTTTGTGTAGCATGTTAACTAGACAGAGTGTAAAAACAAATTTCCCCTCAAGGGATCAATAAAGTATAAATTATTATTATTTAAATTATAGAATACATTAACCAGGGAAACATGATCAGCAAGACCCCCTACATCATATAATAAACTATTACAAGATAGTATGAAGGCTGTAGGGCTCTGCTTTTCCGCCTATTCCTCACAAGGTCACAATTTTACAGCCTAATGTGTGATGTGAGAAGATTTAAAAGGAAAGAGGCATGGAAAGGACTGAGACTATGAGCTTTAAAATGTAAATGGCTGGGAAAGGTATTAAGAAACACCTTTATATCTCCTATCACCTTGAACCCTTCATTTAAGCCAAGTAGCCAACGTTATAAGTATTGAATCTGAAGGCAGTGGTTGTGGGGGTCACAAAAACAGTGGCAGATCAAATCAGCCCCTTAGCTGCTCACCAGAATGCAGAGAGTAGCTGATGTCGGCATTGCTGCCCATGTCCTTGTCCAGGGCCTTGACCCGAATCACCTCGGAGCCTGTGGGGGCCAGGTTGGAGATGCTGGCCTCGTACCGGGGACTGAGGAATGCCGGCGAGTGGTCGTTACAATCCTCCACGTGAACCACCACCTTCGCAAAGTTTCTCTTCACTGGGATCTTCTCGTCACGCACCTGAGGAGGAGAAGAAATATATCAAAGTGTTTGTTTCTGAGGCGGCACGAGACTACGGAGGCTATGATGGTAACTTGGTAGCTGCAAATTTTGTATAAATTATGCTGTACTGATAAAGTGTCGTTTTTCTGGGGGTCTAATTTACCATATAACTGTTCTGTTTCTCGTGTCAAGAATATACACAACAGATAACTTCATAAGAGTCGTGAAAATCTGTGTTGTTACCATGATGATGAGCGTATGAACGGAGATCTTCTCGTAGTCGAGCTCCTCGGTCATCACGAGGACTCCACTCTTGGGGTCCAGGTGGAAGAGCTTGGTGCTGTCAGGGTGGAGGCTGCTGTGGATGGAGTAAACCAGTTTGCTGTTGGTGTCGGCGTCCACAGCGCTGATCTGCAGGATGTCCTTCCAGGGGGAAGTATCCTCAGGAACCCTCACCTTTAAACACACAGGAGGACAAAGGGTGTGACGGAAGAGGTTTTATAATGACGTGAAAAAAGAAATTGTAAGAGCAATCATTTCAGAGACAGGACCCAAGATGGCCTAGATTACTGTGATTAGGAAAACAACAGTGACGCTGCAGCATAATACTGTCTGCTATATGTCCTGATAAGCACAGTAAATAACCAGCTGAGGTTAAAAACAATCTCCCAACAGGTTTACGCCCACACATATGCATTGATATTTCCTTCACATGTTTATTTTTTTCCATCCTTGTATGCATGTCAAGCTAGATTCCTGGTTGAAAAAACCTCTAAAAAACCAGAACAGAACTCAATAGCATTGTCCTATCATGCTTTCTTGTTAATGACAGCCACTTCAAGTAGGCTACATCAACCAATCAGAAAATTTAATACACTTCAGTGATTCAATTACTTTAAACTACCCACTTTCTGTACATTAACCTTTCGATAGCTCACCTGTGAACCCTACTACTCAGATACCAGCTTGCACTTCTGGAGCAGACTGCCATGAAGGTCATGAGGAGGACTGAAAACCTCCCCCCTACTGTCGACACATGAGCAGCCTGGTCTTAGGCAGGCACAGAGAGTGTTGTCTGATCTGTCTCACATCCTCCACTCTGAGTAGGAGCTTCTACCACTTGGAAGTCCCCTGATGCAAACTGAACCGCTTTAAATATTCTTTAAATTTCTCTTGGCTGAATGGGTTGTGCACACATATGGTGTTCTTATGTTTTTACATTTTCTCACGTTTTTTATCTTTTCTTATCGGATCGTAACTCTGCAATCAATTAAAAATGTAATGGATCTTCATAGATTCTCACCTCGTACAGCTGCTTCAGGAAGACAGGGCGATGATCATTCATGTCCAGCACACGGATATAGGCCTGCAGTTTGGACATGAAATACACAGGGTTTGAGAAAATGATGTTCAAAATGAAACACACCGCTGCACAGCTTCTTCACCTTTTGCACAAGTTAAAGTTAGATTCTCAACCTCGAAATCGAATGAGGACATCATGAAGTTCTTTGCAGCTTTTTTGTAGGTTCAAGAAGCAGAGTAGGGTTTGTCTGGCACGACTACACCAACTACCAAGATGCATGAAGAGTGAAAGGCTTGAAGAGGTCAAAATGCTCCAGCAACACTTAGTATGAAGTGTGAAGAGCAACTTCATTCACTTTATTAGACCAACACGTTTCAGCTTGTGGCCTTCATCGGGGTCAGGGTTGGTTCAAAGTGACTTTAGTTTTTCTTGATCTTTGTTGGGAAATCTTTAATTGGAGTTATTTTGGTTCATTTCTGTAAATTCTAAATAAAAACATCCTCTATCTATTGCTTTTTCACATATGACGCCTGTTTTTGTAATCAGGTTTCATGTTTCTCACCTGTGTTGTGGCACTGTGGTGGCCATCAGTGACTCGCACCGTCATGTTGTAGTTGGAGCGTCGAGCTGCATCGAGACGACGGGCGATCGAGATGGTTCCTGTGTTCCTCTGGATGTCAAAGTCCTTTTCCTCATCACCACCTGAGAGAGAGAGAGAGAGAGATACAGGTGAGGGAGAGACAGACAGATGGAGATAGAGGTTTATTCCATCAAGTGTCCATGCTACAGTAGGTGAGGTTATGAATCAGGCTGAGCCCAGCTGTCAGATGTGATATCTCAGATGATACGTCAGAGGCTGCAGCTCTGATTTTGACGGGTGGTGGGAATGATGCATCTTGGCGTTGACCTCCAGCGTGTGAAGAACTGCGATGATTTCCCGGAGGGGGGAGGCGCTATAATTAATGATCCACCTTCTAACTTTGGAAGGCCAAAACTCCTTCAATACTATAGTCTCATTTTAAAAGAACTTTGAAGACAAAGCCAAGTATGTGCTGTCGTGTAGCAACAGGTGAAAAATAATGAACAGATGTAAGAAGCAAACTTTCACGCCTCATCTTATCTCGACTTCATCTGTAAAAACTGACTTTTAATTATTCTAAAAACTGTATCCTGTTAGAATTAGTGAATTAAAATGGTACAAAAAAAGTAACGACAAAAATGGGGGGCACTGGTGGCGCAGTGGATAGAGTGCACATCCCCTGTATAGAGACTGTGGTCCTCCAGGTGGGCGGCCCTGGCTCAAGTCCGACCTGTGGCTCCTTTCCCACATGTCAATCTCCATTCTCTCTCCCTGATATCATCTCTATCTACTGTCCTATCTCTCCAAAAGGCCCAAAAGCCCCCAAAAGAATATTTAAAAAAAAAAGGAAATATTTTCCTCCTGCATATAAATCCATCAATCACAACACAACATGACCGATGGTCTCTTAATTACAGAAAGGGGAGAGAAACCAACTGATACACCAACAAGCTCAACAAAAGAAACAACACTGTCTATCCTATAAATGTGTGCTGCCATTATGGGAAGAAGCATGATGTCATTCTGCAATTTGACCAGCCAGCTCCCTTCTGTGCCAAGACTTGGCTCCAAATAACGTCACAAGTGCAACATGTCGGTGCCCCTTGTTGCAGTAACATTTTGGCTTTACTATTATACAAGGAAGGAGACGGAGTTGACCCGTCCATGTTCATAGGCAGTCAATGATGTGAGTATGTGCATGTGTCAGGTTTTTTTTCCAGGTTTCTGTTTCTTGTTTGGTTGTAAGTTTGTCATGGAGTATCTTGTCTGGGCCTTGATTCACTCAGGTTCATGTCATGACTTCAGTCAGTTTATTGTTTGTGTTTGTGTCCTCAGTCAGTTAAAAATAATATTGACTCCACCACAAACCAAGTCTGTTAAGACTTTACTGATACAGGAAAAAGCCCATGCTGGTCTAAATTACTGCCAATAAAACACAACCTTCAGGTGTTCCAAAGTGTGTTTTTCTCTTTAAATAAGCACACAGCAGTCTTAGTTTGGTTCTATATATGATTTAACCAATTTCAATGGATTGTTTACAGACTACAGGCGTGATTGTTTTGTTCCTTTGTTCAAAACCAGTAAATTCTCTGACATACTGTGTTCTAAATCAACCTTAATAGTGACTCACTTTGTCCATCTGTTTCCCTCTATCCTCTCCTCCTTTCCTTTCCTGCCCTCTCTCTTTCCCTGCACTCTTCACTTTTTTATCTGCGCCATTGTGAATTTTCCTGCTTCGTGGCATCTTTCTTACCTCTCAGCATGTTGTGTGTTTGTACGCGAGAGAGGTAAACCTCATGCCTGCACAGCCAGATGGTGTTTATTATTAAGATGTCCACCTTGTGAAGGGCTAAACACACACTTTTATACCTCTAAATATGTTTCTATTACTGTCAGTGATGGCTGCCCACGGATTTTTTTTGCATCTTCTATCACTGTTTTCTTTATTCTTCTCGCCTTGAAACAAAGATAAACCGATCTCTCTGCACTCTCTTTGTTTGTTTTTGATCGATAGATAATAGGGTCATCCAGAGGTCATTTTTCTGTCAGTTACGCCCTAACGACCGAGCTGGAACACTGCAGGCTAACCAGACAAATTTACTGGTCTGTTTAACTGATTTAGTTTCCAAATCCCTGGATTGACTTCCTGTAAGACACACATCAGCATCCAGGAAGCCTGGCTGAATCAGACGCAGCATCGCACATTGCCGTCTGTCATCTCAGCGTGGAGGGAGGAAGATGTACTGTAGAATCAATTTTTCACTTTACTGATCATCTCCAGGAAGATATAATATCCCCCGACAAGCTTGGAGATTTCATTCCCTGTGGGGTCAGCCATGCAAAAAATATCTTTTACTCATGGTACTGGGAGAAAAAAATGTGCACGCCAAAATGTCACGCTACACAGGAAAAAAAGGATCGCCTATGCAGGAATTACACTGACATTTTTATCCATTCATCCGTCTTCTGCATGTTTATCTGGGTCAGGGCTACGGTGGAGCCCATCAGTCATTTAACAGGCCTTCCTTGACTTCCTTCAGTACCTGCTCATATGACGCTTTGTGTGACACATGAGTGGAAATCAAATGCAGAGATGCAGAAAGGGAGGTCAAGGTGGAGAAGGTTCAACTGCTCAGACATTCATCCTCATTTTACACAGTAGCAGCTGGCATAAACACTGTCCTCTTCACAAAGACAAAAAGAGAATAGCAGGTGGAGAAAGAAGAACATTTAGGTCATAAGAGACCTCTTCTTAGTACTTGATGGAGACCAAACCAGAGCTAAAAATGAGTGTGAATACAAGATCTGCCTTGCAAGTTGGGTTTAAAAAACCGAGGATACTAATGGATTTGTCATAAAGAGGAACATGAAGCAAATTTTAAAGTTACACAGTTATAAATATATATATTGAAAATACCAAAAGCCTATCAATTATTAAAACCTTGTTATAAGATGTGCATGCCAACACATTCAAAATAGTGCCAAGGTTAAAAAAACTATTATTCCAATTTAATGGAAAAGGAAGTAGTAGATCATAATTGGATTTTGGGGAGATTTCTAAATTCATTATAAACTAGATTACAGCTAATGTGATATTTTTGGGTGGTTTTTACCTTTATTGGATAGGGCAGCTGAAGAGAGAAAGGAAATGTCCGGAACAAAGAGCAAGAGAAGACGTGCAGCGAAGGGCTGAGGCAGGACTCAAACCCATGGTCTCTGCATCGAGGACTAAAGCCTCCGTATGTAGGTGGGGCTCGTGCCACAACCACCGGGCCACCAGCGCCCCACTGCTAATGTCTTTAAAGTTCCCATTTCCAAAGGTCCCATTTGCTTTCTGCACAGACGTTGTACATTGTATAATGACAATAAAGACATTCTATTCTATTCTATTCTATGCTGCAGTGGTTGTATTTGCTGACATAATGCACGTCCCAATTTGCTAATGTTTGTTTAACAAACCTTACAACTTTTTCCAGAGCCAGGTATCTCAAAAAATCTTTGGCCAGTTGCTTTGGACCTTAACAGTCCTCAGGTGATAAATCCTGATGATTTAGGTGACCTTTCTTCAGGCCCACCATGGAGCCAAATTCCAACCAGATACCCAAATCAACAAGGCACCAAAAAGACAACATCAATAGTTCTTTTTAAGGTTAGAATACAGATGCAGCCCATCCTTCACTGCTACCCTCAGGGAAATGTTGATATCTTTGTGCCTCAAGAAGAACAAAGAGCACGTCGTTTGTTTTACCTGTCACTTTGGTATTGCTTTGGGGCGTTATTGCTTTTTTGAGAAAATGTACTGTTTTCTTAGAGAGCTCAGACTGGGTGCCAACCTTTTTGTATAAATTTCTCTGACAAATGGTTGAAACAACTGAATATGATGCATTCTGAAGTTAAGATTTGGAGTGGAATATCCTTGCTGACTTGCACTCTTGGCTCTAAAAGGACCAAACTCAGATAGGGAAAGGGTTTTATCGCAGTCACTAAGCAGCTATAGACGGAAGCAGACATTCCCTTCAGGGCATTCTGAGGAGGGGAAGTTAAAAAGACCAAAAAACAGATGTCATTTCAGCTGCAACTTCCTCCAATAATGGCTCAAAGGCATACTATAAGTTGGTTTAATTTCTGCACTTGTCCTGCATCTGCCTCAGGGTCTCCTTTAGGTATACCTGCCTCAGCAGCTCCGCTCAGGAGAGGACAAACCGCTGTGTGCACACAACATCAAGTCAACTTTCCTGCAGAGAGAACATCCTTTTCTCTGATTTGACCTGCTGGTGTCTTCTTTAAGTCACTGCTCAGAGGTTGTAACAACAGATGAGGGTCGGAAATGAAGGGCTATTGATTCTTTTCTTTGATGCACTTCCTCTTAAACCCTGCTGTGCAAGACAGTTACACTACATTCCAAGTGCGGAAAATGTTAAAACTTGTCTGAGAAGGAACCAAATTGAGTTTATTTACTATTAGTTATGCCAAACCTGCTATCAGACTTTTTCCATCTCAGCCTTGGCCAGAATGACGGATAGACCTTAGTTTAAAATATCAGTGTTTTTTCAACCTTACTGCGTTCCTATCGGGGAACTCTTCAGACCTGGACAAGCCTGAACTCTGCAATCTGACCTGCAGAGGACAAGCCTTGTCCTCCAGCAGAGAGTCAAGACCTCAAACCTGCAGCTTCTGACCCTCATCCCGACCACATCGCCCCCAGCTGGGACCCGCTTCAGTGCTAAGATAGATGGATGCTGAATCCATCAACAAACAAAGCAGAGAGAGAGCCCCATGTCTGCTCTTTGATACCGTGCCCCTGATTTTCTATTTCCACCGGGCTCTAAATTCAGCACAATAGTTTTGTGCAAATACCCAGGAGTCGGTTTGAGTTGTTTTGACAGCTAGGGAAGTCTTTATTTGTCTCTCTGAGTTATCTCATGGCCCGAGAGCCTCGATAGGCATCTGGGTTCTGGTGCTGGAGAGGAGCCGGACGATGAATATCTGATCATATCTGCATGGCAGAGGAGTCCTGTGACACAACAACATTCCCTCATCTGCCAACACTGAGATGAGGGTCAGTGATACATGACCGGGGAGCAGACAATAATGGAAAGAAACTTGAATAAAAAGAGTTCAGTATATAGTCTCCAGTTAGGTAATGTACTGTAGTCTTCAAAGTAAGATTGAAATAAGACTGCAGGGGGGAACGTCATGGTTCATTCAATTAAAAAGATAATTAGACGAGAAGAAAAGAAAAGGATTGGTCGGACTAAAACTTGACAGGCCTTCAGTGATAATTACTCAGTGACGTTTTGCAGACCTCACAGGGGGAAAAGCGCTTCACAGTTATCCAACATTACAAAAAAAAAAAACCTTACGGTCTGATTAATTGAACATGCAGCTTTCAAAGCTTCTGGAAAACATGGAATACATCACAGAGCAGAGGTGGGAAGTTACCTAATAAACACTTAACCACAGAATACTTTTCCACTTTATTTCAAAGACAAATATTGCACTAACACTTTACTCCAGTCAGTTACCTCACAGCTGCAGGCCATCACTTCATTGGTGATTTTTCACAACATAACTGATTTAAAACAATGTCTGTCAATGTCAAAGAAAAGTTCAATCATTACTATGTTTTTGTGATAACACCTTTTGTTGGCATCAAACCAACTGGCTTTTCAAAAGATGTTACTGTCACAGATGATTTTAAAAGAGTATTTGTGTGTTGTGGTGCCTCTCAACCTTTTGCTGTAAATTCATCATAAATTTCCAGTTAGGTCAAATATGAAACAATCGATTTTTAAAGCAGAAATAAACATGTTTACAGCCTGGTTTGAAAAAAGGTTTGTTCACTAGAGTTCATTTCTTTATTGGTTTAAACTGAAAAGGGGTTGGCCTTTTTTTTGGAATGCATTTGTTTGGATTATATTAAAGCCCACCTCTGCTCCACCTCTTTGCCTTTTTCTAGATTGATCAAAAGTCTGGGTGAGTGAGCATTTCCAATATGGCGACCACCTTAATTGTTCTTCATAACACAGGTCTTCATTGGTCACTGACACAGCGTCCATGTTTTTTACAGTTCATGGATAAAATATGTCATAACATCCAGTCACACTTCTCACGATGCTCAGTGCTGCTTTGTTTCTTGAAACCATACAAATGTCACAAGACGTAACATCCGGCTTCAGCAGCTTTGAGACAACTGAGAGTCTCTTCAGGGATGCAGAGAGGGTTTGCGGAGTTCTGGCACGGGTCTAGCCTGGCACAACAAACTGAACAGGAGGAAGCTCGATATTTGTCTGCACACACTGCTGCCCCGCCTGGCAGGAAACAGCCTGGAAGAACCCTGATGTGTTTCCTGGGAGGCTGAAAAGGAACGTGACACTGACACCCCCAGATGGACTCTTCATCCAAATATGTTGTCTTTTTTTTTGTTAGAAAGCCCTCCGTGGCAGTCTTCCTCTTTATGCTTGAGAAGCCAGAGAGAGAGGCACAAAAGGAGGAAGAAGAAGAGGAATGGCCGACCGTCCTTCCTGTGGTGATCTGGCAGGTGATGAGAGGAGAGACGCTGCTGATTTATCCTCACAGAGAGAATATGTCCTGCTGAACCGCTGACACAGAGACCTTTTTTTCCTCTCATCCCGCCTCTTTTTCTCTTTTCATCTATCACTCCAGGGACACCTAAGCTTCTGTGGTTGCAAGGTGGTATTCTCTATCTATTTTTTGCTTGCAATTTTTCAGTTTTTCTTAAGTCTGTCTAAAATGTATGAAATTACATTGAATTAAAACTGACAAATTTTTTTTTTTTTTACTGCTTTACTGTCCATAATTTTTTCTTTGCAGTGTTTCAAGTAGGCTGTATTAGTTGAAAGTGAGATACACAATTTGGAACTGAGGAAAAAATAAAAAAATAAATTTCAACTTTAAAATACATTACCGGTACGCTCTTTGAGTGAATTATAAAATTAGATTTAAAAAAAAACTAAACAAAGAAGGCAACCTATAATGGGCGATTGTTTTGTATTTCCCCAAAAATTGCAGGAACACTTCTGCACAAATATATATTTTTGAAGGTGTTAAATCTAGAAATCAATTTCAGGGAATGTATTTTTTTTTTTTTTTTTTTTTGATAGTCATAGTTGGAAAACACAAATATATTTCTATAGTCTTTTTTTTTTATCCATGCCTGGAAATCCAGACCTGAAATTTCCCAAGAAAATTATTATTTTTCACACTCATTCAGGCTGCAGAGGAACCCTGAACATGCTAAATTAAGGTGAACGAGGTCAGTGAGCGCTAATGGCCACACCTAAGCCTTAGATTGCCCCTCTGAGGCATGTCTCGTCTGTGACAGAAAACATACTTAGAAAGATAAATCCTATAGATTAAATGATCACATTAGTTACCTTCAAAACAGAAACTAAACTGCCATCACTTCAGAGCTCTATGTACATCTCCGGGCTCATGTTATGTAACCGACGGGTTCTTAAAGCTTCAGATATTTGAGTTAAAGTTGCAATTCTTAGACATTGGGAAATGTCCTAACCATAAGATCACTAGTGTCCTCAAACGTCTCTGTTGCATCCTGCGTCAGTGTTGCGTCAGATTATGAGGACGTACACAAGTGAAGCACTAAACAGACGCAGGGAATTCGAGGCAGCCGTCATGTGCACACAAACGCGTAGTCAAAACTGTTCACCCAGTTCTTTACATCAACATCTCTGTAATTTAAAGCGTTACTGTGGGAGAAGCTTGTTTGCTGTTTGTTTTTTCTTTTCATATGTGTATTTTCGAAGTCCTTTTGTGCTGTGTATTTTTGCACATTTGTTGATGTAAAGCCCTTTTTACCTCGCCGTAAAGGTGCTGCATTGATTAAGTTTCATATGTTTAGTACATGCTAACAGGAATGGCCGCAAATTATGTGGGGATCTACTGAAAACTCATGCTGGTGAGTCTACTTCTGCAGTCTCTATCAGCTGCATTTGAACAACTGAAAGTCACATGAAGTCTGGCCAACTGACTAAAACACCTCTGGGAAACATTTGATGATGTAGAGGCTGATTGAAGAAAACCTGCAGTTGATCAATGAAATAAATCACAGCACCTTAGAAGAAAATGAGTCTTGGAAACACTTTCAAATCACAGATTGATGATGTGTAACCGTAAAGATATCAGGGAGTAAATTCACTCTAATATTGTTTGCCACGGCCCGGGCTCTGCTTCGGTATCAGTCACTGCTGCCGGACTCTGCTGACCTTTAGAAAATAACTTGCCTCCCGTTCATATGGAGGCTCATTCAGATGGATGACGGCTGCAACCTGCTTGTATTCTCAGCACTTAGGCGCAAGTGGCAATGCAGAGAATGTCAGAAATCTTTCCTTATGTGTTTGCTTTTTACCTCGCCTCAAGCAGAGAAGGAGAAACTGTGATCTATGAGAAGTAGTTAGGCAGTGATCTCTGAGCCCTGATACTGAGGAAATTCATATGAATTGTTTTCTCCTCCATCCTTTGTCTTCTTTAAGAGATCATTGCCCTCATTTGTGTGCAGCTTGTTTTTCATCAGGGCCTGAAGTTTGTTCTGTTTCCTTCCCCTCACCTGCACAGCAAACAGCCCTCGATCAATACTCGGCTCGATGCCGGAATGTGTGCGTGTGTGTTTTTTTATTTCCCCTCACCTGTGATATCGAACCACTTCTGCCGGTGCGTCTCGGTCATGATGATGCCCACCATGTAAGTGAGGGGCTGCGTTTCCATGACGGCAAAGGTGAAGTTGGGCTCGTCGAATGTGATCGGCTCGGCAGAGGGCGGCGGGAGGGCGATCCACTCGATGTCAAGTCTCGCTGTAGAGGAGCGCGATGGGCTGCCCTGGTCTGTCGCTTTAATCTGAAATCAATTGAATAAATATTGAAGTTTCATTTCATGTCAAGACTACCTAGGCCTCCGTAACACTATTCACAAAAATATATCCTGAAAATCACGATTATGGAAATCCACAAAATGAATGTATAAGATAAATGTATTGTGTATGTATTGAAACTATGTCGTCCCGTCCTTAACGCTAACATCAAATGTATTTGATATTTCCATGATGTCATCCCAAACTATAGCTGGTTTAAAGTTGTAAACTAAGTAAAAATGTCCTATCATCACTTAAATGAGATGGCTAAATAAAGTATTTTGTTCTTGATTTAGCCACTTTTATGTTTTACTACATTGTCATTTTACTACGTTTTTACAGGTTTCCACTGATGAGGATCAATTTAAATAGTTTTAGAGTCGGATTTTAAGTCACATTACATGTTGAATGATTGGTTTTCTCCTGCACTGTGCCATGAGAGTGAGTATCTTCTTACCTTTGATGCGGTGTTTGCATGCGCATTTAAAGTAGCTAACTCTCTATTGTACGTGCTAATCAAAAACTCAAGCACAGGTGGAATATTTTAATAGGCGGTCTGAACCCCGTTGTTAAAAATCCCTACCAAAAACAAGTAAAACTACATGTACACTTGCTCATCGTGCAGAGAAACAAGCTCTTAATGAGCGCTCTGTACGTCCAGGGGGGAGTACAAAAAAACAGACTTTTAAGATGTCTCTGAAATCCTGCGGTGCTTTTCTTGCAACTGGTTAACCTCCGTCACTTCTACAAAAAGCTGAGTGATGACAAGGACTGAGAACATGCGCTGGTTTCAGAGCAGGTGTTAGAGAAGTGCCTTTCAGGGTGTTAAGCACGGGTAATTAAGCCTCTTTAGCAGAGCTGGTGGGCTCGGCCAAGACTTTTAAGTGTCCACACCTCCTACAGAGACACACAAATGAATCAGGACTCTTCAGAGAGAGTATTTACCCCAAGTCTTTATGAATACAAACTCATAATCACTCCTGGTGAAAGATATGAGGCGTGTTTTGGCTGCAAAGCTGCACAATTCAATGTGGTTAAATGACACGATAATAACGGACAGCTGTAGATGGAGTCCTTGAAACTCACCGTGAGAATACTGTAGTTTCGAGGCCAGAAATCCCCGAGCGCCGTCACTACACCAGTCACCGAGTCGATCTCGAAACGCGCGTCCTTGTTGTCCTGGAGCTTGTAGGTGACCACGGCGTTCGAGCCCTCATCGTCGTCGTGGGCGACCATCCTGCACACTTCCCGTTTACCGGCCCGGTGCAGCTGTTCAGGCAGCGTGACGTGGAAGAGCTTGTCAGTGAATTTTGGCCGGTTGTCGTTTGCGTCCAGAACTCGGATCACGACGGTGGCGGTGGAGCTCAAAGAAGGCGTTCCATTGTCAGAGACGATGACCTGAAGAGGGTGAAGAAAGAGGATTATCATCATCATGTCAATCTGGTTGAAAGCTTGTGCAGAATATAATAATTAAGTTGTGAAAAAAGAACTGTTATGAACTTTTCCAGAGTCTCTTTTGGGACGATGTGTAAAGAAGAGCACACTAAATGCAAAGCCACCAGACTCCATAGACAGAAACAGTCATTTTAACTCTCACAACAGAGTGTTGCTGTTCTCTTGCTGCCCTTCATGGATTCATTTCGTTTTGGTGTTATTGCTTTTTATTCTGTTTAACACAACAGAACAAATGACCGTGCGAGTTAAGTGTTGCTCTACAGGCAGCAGTAAAGCAACTCATCCCAAACTTTCTGTTTTTGCAACAAGAATACCTTCCTACAAGAGAGTCCAGTCTGCGGTGGAGATCCACCGCTTCAAGGTTAAAGTCTGCATCACACATTTTCATTTGTTGATTTGTTTTTGAGTAAGAAAATACTGTGGAGCTAAGGAGTAAGATCCAATAACAAATGGTCAGTGGAGACACATGTAAAGAGACTTTATCATCCCATGTGTGAACAGATGTACTCAAAGATGTCCATGTGTGATCACATCACCTGTAAGTGCCTGTAATCGACATGTTTTCACTCGTTATGTTGTCCTTATAGAAGATTTGTAGTGCAGTGTGTGGGTCTGCCGATCACATTGTTTAGGATTTACTGATACTCAGAACATCGAATGCTCAACAAAAACAGCAGTCTTTTTTTGTTTTGCTGTGTTTCACCTTGAATCGGAAGGGAAATGAAAGTGTTTTTTTGAAGAGTCTCACCTCGACAGTGTGCTCCGCCTTATCCTCCCGATCCAGCGCTGAGTGAGTCCTGATAACACCTGTGCACACACACCAAACACACACATACACACACACACACACACACACACACAGAGTCAATGGTGGGAGTCTCAGTCCAGGGAAGTGAGAGTACTAATTACCCCCAACAAACAAACACACACAGTTAGGAGAGTTACTGCTACTGTTGTTTTAGGTGTGTGTGTGTGTGTGTGTGTGTGTGTGTATGTGTGTGTGTGTGTGTGTGTGTGTGTGTGTGTGTGTGTGTGTGTGTGTGTGTGTGTGTGTGTGTTTCTCACAGAAGTGTTCGCACCTAAGAAAACACCTTTGGTTTATGGATGTTGTTCCTGCTGTTGTTTTGGTACAAATGTGTGTGATGGTGAATAAAGTAGTAACAGAAGGCTTGTGTACGTGCAGTGTGAGTTGCGTGTCTTATTTTTTTTGAGCCAGCTGGATGAAAACACAAGCTTTCTGCTGAAGTATTACACTTATGAATATATGGGGAAATTGTGTTTTCCAGGTTTTTTGAGTATCTTACCAGGATACCTACATTTTTGCAGCTTCCGTCTTGTTAAACCATAAAAGTATACATAACCACATTATAATAATGATCAAAATAAAATTAATTTTCTCATAGAAAAGCGATTAAAGATCAATAATAAGTAATTTGTGGAACTTTCATCTGCATCTCATGGTCTTTATCTGAAGAGAAAGTTTGCTTCAGTTGTTTTTTACATACATTAACACTATATAAAATGGGAAAGGGTATAATGTTGGGATAAGATGACCGATGACCGAAGCTACAACAACTTGGTAAAGTTCCGATCCTTCTTCGTGCATCTCTCTCTATCCCCTTTTTCAAACCCGACGTGGCTGTTCATCATGAGTCAAGACTTCTGTCTCTTAAAAGGACGTTTTTTTCTTACCACTGTAAGTTTACAAAGTGTTGGTAAGTGTTGTGCTCATGATGGATTAACGTTGGGTCTTTGTAATAAAGCTATGAGTTAGGTCTTTTAACTGCTCTTTGTAAAATGTCTTGAGATAACACTTGCTGTGATTCATTGATGGATAGAGTCAACGGAAGACACGACAGGAAGATGATTCAGACAAAAAACAAGTAAAAACAGAAACAAAGCTTGAAAAGGAAACAATTAACTAAATACATGAGAATGGAGTGAGAGAGTGATCAATGTGTTCCTGTGTACTTCATATTTTAATAACTAGGGTGAAACAGTATGTCTATGTCACGAATCTCAAATGAGTGAATATGTTGTGTTAAGGAGAAAAGATTTATATGCTGAATTTATGTTTAGAAATTGGTAGAAGAAGAAAAAAGACTTGAAATGAAAGAATAAACGTGTAGAAAAAAAGAGATGTGTTCGAAAGCTTAAACATTCATCTTGAGGTTACATTTTGTTATGTCACACCACTTTGTTTCATCACCCTGTGGAGCACTTTTGAGGTTGGAAGAGGCAGGAGAACACTCAAGGTGAATATGAATTCTAATTATTCTGAATGATCACCAGACTCATCAGGCGGAACAGCCAATCAGAGAGCTCTCTCTCTCTCTCTCTCTCTCTCTCACTAAGTGACTCTAGTGTCAGTTGAACAAGCTAAATTAACCGAAGGATCATTTGATACAGGCTCAACCAGTGGTGCCAGACGTTAGCTGAGTGTCGGTTTGGTGAATCAGCGTGTCTGTCTGATTCACTAACAAATTGTGTGATTCTGATACAACCTATAAACTATGTGGCTCGACAGGTTATTGACACACATGGGTCTGTGTACAGCTGTTTGTCTGGTAGGACACTTCAGCTTGGGGGGGGGGGGATGTTAAGTATTATTTTCAGGTCAAGTATTTGGAATTTTCAAGACTTGATGACGTCAGCTGGCAGCCACCAAAAAGACAGGATTAGATAGTTATTATTAAGGATCCTTTTATAATTACACCTATTTGTTGAAGAGGGAAATCTTTGTCGTTAAAGATGAAACAGCCGTTTACAATCACGCTCTCTAAAGCCACCAGACACAATCGATAAAATCAGTCGATTTACCTCACAAGACCTCAGAGTTTTCCTTTTTATTTTGTATAACTGCCTTTTGCTGAGGGGGTGTCACCCACCTGGGGGAGGGGTTACTGCCCTTTGTGATGTCATGGAGGGAAAGCCTGTTCGATCACACAAGTCTGAAAAGCTGGGCAGGCAAAATATGGGGAGGATGAACTTTTCTCATATTTGATAGGGTTTGTAGACAGACCAGAGACACATATTAGTGTTTGAAAAAACAATGTGCAATATGTATATTTCATAATATGTGAGCTTTAACTTCACTAGGATGTCAGGTATATGTGGTATGTTATTACGGTGGTTATTATGTTGTTTACATTGCATTGATGTTAAAAACATTTACATTGCATTGATTTATTTTTGTGTTTATATGTTCTCTTGTCAAATGTAAAGAGTAGGACTTGTAGATTAGTTAACAAGACTCTTTTTTTTCCTGGAATTGAACCCTTATACATTGATTTTATGAGGAATGGGCTGTTAGTCATTTACATCAAAGTTGAAACATGTTAAGCTTCAGAATCCAATCCAAAATAGTGTTTTAATCTTTAAAAGAGAGGCAGATTATCTTCAAATATCCTGATGAAACAATGTGACACATTTTTTATTAATCAAACTAATCCATTAGTCAAAGAAATACTTAATCCATGTCAGATTTATGTGACTTTTATGTTTCATAATATTTTACTTATCACAATTCTCTATCGAGACTCTTCTTGTTTAATCACCTCTTTGAAGTATTTAGTTAGATTATTTTTTTGTTGTTGTTACTTCTCGATTTTTTTCTGCATCTGCGAGACAATTTCCCAACTGAGCTTTTGACCTCGTCGCATCTAATCTAAACGAATGAAGTGAAGTGTTTTAGGGCAATTATTAGCTCTAATAGGGACACCAGAGACACACACACAGACACTCGGGGTTACTGGCTGCATAATAAGAGGGGTCAGCTGGAGGAGGGTGTGGATCACAGAGAAATTATGTCTGTATGTGTGTGTGGGTGTTTTTCCCTCTTTAATACCAAAGCAAAGAGACAAGGAAAACCCCTTGTTAGTTCTTGGTGTGAAATGTTATTGATGCATATGATGCATATGTGAACAATCAGGAGCAATAAGGAGAATGCCTTCCCATACATATATATGTCAACTGTAACCATGTTGAAAAGATTTGAAAGCATTGAAAGCAGAAGGGTGGAGGGTTTCCTACAAGCTTTCATTCTGTTCCCAAGTGAGTGATTGATTTATTTAAAGCGGCATTGGAAGAAGTCGATGTTCTCCTTGAGTTTGAACTTATCCATGCATGCGTCACCGTTTCAGCAGGTTGGGTTTTGTTAGGCTGAAGGCCAGGTGAGCACAGGTGGGCAGGACTCCAAGTACGATCCCTGATTCTTCCCGACACTGTTTATTCTCATTGCTTAACGACACAGATCGCCTCTGTGCCAGCAGGGGATGAGGTTAAGATCTTTTACAGATATAAAAAGAGAACAAGACAAATCTGGATGAACTTCTGTGTGTTTCTTTTTTCTGCCCCTGATGATATTCAGCACAGCAGGGAAGTCAGCTTCCTGCTTGCGTCCTGTAATTGTTGATTTTCTTCAGCCTGTTCATTTATTTTCTTCATCTCTTTTGCCAAAAAAAACAAGTTTTTAATTTAGTCACCGCTCCCCTCGTAATAACAACCAGCTACTTCTAACCTCTCCTTCAAAACACAGCAGTTCTAACAAACGTGCAACACATAGCAGAGATTGATCAAAGAGGCTTTAATCGATATGTAGAAAAATCCCTAAGCAGAGGAGGTAAGAACTTATCCTCAATGCAACATCAGTTTGATGATGTATGTATTTTAGCCACACTGCTTGTGAAAAAAACGCTAAAGTTCACTTAAGAACTGTGTGTCATGGAGTTCAGTTATAAGTCTGAGGAATACGTTTAAGGAGGCAGACTTGGTGAAGGAGGCAGACTCAGGGAGGTGTGGGAGCTTTTCTCTGTGAACTGATGCATGGGGTCATTTGGATTTTCTTTACGACAGTGCAAACACGCCCTGCTGGGAGGACATCATTAGGACAGGTGGGGCACAATAGAAAGTGTGCTTTTGTCATTAGCACAGACATGGGAATCAGGGCTAAAGCCTCGTCTGACCCTTGTCGCCTGTTTTCACTCAGCCGTGCTGGACTGTTTTCAAAACCCTGCGAGAGTAAATAGTGTAGTCCGGCGTGTCAGGGCACGGTTTGTTTGTTTTGTCTCTCTCGCTAGACTCATCTCCAAGAAAGACTCTTCAATGGTCGATCCTCTATTTGGTGATTTTTTTTTTTTTTACATGGCCTTGTTCCACTCAGTGATGCTTATCTGTATTTTTAAGGGATAGTTCCAAATTAAGTGGGATTCAAGAGGAGCGTTTCAGTAATACCAATCAAGCTGGAAAAAAAGGCTCTCACAAAAAAAGTCAGTGAGTCAAACAAATCAAGTGTGCAAGACAGGACTCCAAATTCACTCAGCTTTGCCCAAGAGAGGGGGTTTGTTGCTTGAACTTAGAATACTTAATGACCTCTTCAGTAACAAATGTATGCAAATTAATTACAAAACAAATCCCCCAAGCTGGCCCACACCCCGACCCTAAGAGTGCCCCTCATTATCAGATCACTATCTGATCTGAGACGGAGAGCCTCTCCTCTGCAGTGTTTTCCTGAGTTACTATCGGTGTTACTTGATGAATGATATAGTTTAATGGGTGGATACACTTTCTGAAGGTGAGCTCAAAGAAAAAAAAAGAAGTGAAACATGAAGCTAGGCGAATGTTTTGAAAGTGATTGGAAAGAGTCAAGAAAAAGATACAGTGATGGGAACGCTGATAGCTTAGTGAAGGGCTACCCATGTACAGAGGTTATTATCCTCGTCGCAGCGGCTGTGGGTTCGAGTCCGACCTCGGCCCTTAGCTGCATGTCCACCCCCTCTCTCTTCCCAAAATGTCCATATCTCTCTTCAGCTGTTCTATCCAATAAAAAGAAAAGAAAAAAAAAAAAAAAGGCCTTTCTTATGTTCAAAAATCCCATAAAAGGGATAAATGTGTCCGGGCACCGGTAGCCTAGTGGTTGGTGTGTGCGTCACATGTACGGAGGCTATAGTCCCCCAAGCGGGCGGCTGAAGGCTTGAATCCGACTAGTGGCTCCTGTCCAACTCTTTCTTTCTCTCTGATTCTGTTTTTCCTTTTCCGACCTCATTAGACTGCTTGCACTCTCACTCCCAGCTAATTGGCTTGTACCAAATTTGAATCTTTAAATGTTGCAATTATAAATGATTTATTGAAACGACCCAGTATTTTTCTACAACAGCGGATCACTGAAGTTTCTAGTGTACTTTAAAAATTAGGAGAAAAAATGCATTTGTTGGGCATTATATGTTCTGCAGCCAATGGTTAGGAATCGGAATAGGAAATACTTTATTAACTTGTTGCTGCTTGCAAAAGGCAGAATGTACACTTTTTAAAACACAAGGTAGAACATTTACACAAGGTGGCACACCTGGCGACATTAAAAGATGCTGAAAAATCAACAGATACGTAATCAAAACAAAACAGATACAAGAAAGCTACATAATACTCTGTTGTGAATACTTGGACAGCAGGGTGCCATATGTGGGTCAACTTGAAGTAAAGTCTTTGAGAAGTTTTTGGACCACAATGGAGCTCTATGGCATATTATATATTTCTGAGAAATGACTTATTAGGATTTAGATGAGCACACAATTAAAGCTGTAGTAGATCAACTTGGTATCTATTGGTATCCAATCAGTGGATTTATTGTCAAACAGAGAAAATAAAGAATATATCCACATGATCTCTTAATTGTTTACCATACCCAGTTCTCATTTGATGGCATTTGAACATTAAGTTTTAAAAATAGAGAAAAACAGAATGCTTCATTTAATATCACTTCGAGAATCTTCAAGGCTCTGCAATGATTCGAGGAATTTGCTGTTAAAAAATGCAAATGAGTTTGGAAATTCTTGACTTGTCTGGCCTTGCCAAAAAAACAACTTCTTTTTTTTTTTTCTTTGAAAGTCATGAAAGACAATGAAACCTACGTGGAATTTGCACAACCAAGTGGCGGCAATTTTTCGATCATTTTGGCAATTTGGCGCACCCTCGATCCCTGCACCAACTTGTACAAGTCGGAGAAAAAAGTTATTCAACGCAAATTAAGAACTCAACAATAACAGATCCAACTGGATTTAACTTGTGTTTTCTTCCTTCTCTGCTGAAAAGTTTTTGAACTAATTCTTTAAGGCTGAATCAGACAAGACTGCGCTGCGGTATATATGCCCACTGTAGGAGAATGAAAACTTAGTCAGAAAGCTGCACACAGCTGTGAGTCATTCATCCTGTCTGGGCATGAGAGGTTTCTACACCGGTTGGTTAGTAATGATGGGTTCATGTGTGAAAATAAGATAAAGTGGATCATGTTTTAAAGGTCAGGTTTCAGCAGCACGATAACATTGTTTAAGGTAACATCATCTCCCTCGTTTACCTGGATTTGTGTTATCACTAAGTCTGATATCAGAGTTTTCATTGAACCCGTCAATTGGAGTGTTTCAAAGATCAGACTAATCTTTGTGAATGTATCGTCTTAATGGGCTTTCTTCCTTACTTGCCTTGATTTAAAATACTTTACCTGAAGTGGACACTAAACTTTACACTCATATCATAGTTGAACATCTGATTCTAAAACAATGGACACTTATCTGCTTCCAATCTCCAAGTGTCAGTGGATTAGTACGGAGTGACACTGATATTTGGGTGATAAGGTCTGGCTCATTCCAGGTCGTCCCAAAGGTGTTGGATGGGGTTGAGGTCACAGACCAGTCCAGCTAATCTGCACTAAGCTGGGAAAAACCATGGCTCAATGGTGTTGGCATTGTAAAAGGGGAAAATGTAATGTTGAAACGGGAAAGGGACAAAAATAGGCCACAAAAACATGTTGAAACGCAAAGTGATCATTGGCGTCTTTTGTAAGAATGAAGCTTAGACCGTTAGACTCTCTTCATTCTTTGGAAATTCGAGCTCCTACCCTCCAGACTGAGATTCAGACTACCAAAGTCCAAGTCCAAAGGTCACCGAATTGTTCAAGTTGGATGATGATCCTACTAATGACACATATACTAATGGCTGATGCTGGTTTTGGATGATTGAACATACTCATCACTGACAGTAAGCTGTTTTCTTTTCTTTCTTTCTTTCATTTTCATTCGCTCTGAGCCAAAACCATCAAAAGTTCACATTATTAAAACCTGGATAGAACTGCCTTTTTGGAGCTTTTCTTTATATTATATTATTTATTATTACAGCACTAATCCTTATTATGTTCTGCTCATTTTAACACAACTTGGTCTTAATATTTCTAGTGTTTCTTTCATCAAATTTCTTCAAGTTTGTTTTTTTCAAGGTTTATTTTTGGGCTTTTTTTGGTCCTTTATTGTAGAGCTAGGAAAGTGGACAGAAATTAGGGAGAGCGAGAGAGAGTGGGGAATGACAGCAAGTGGGAAAGGAACAGCAGTTCGGATTCGAAGCCGGGCCGACCACTTGGAGGTCCTGCAGCCTCCGTATATGGGGCGCACACTAACAACTAGGCTACCAGCGCCCTGTTTTACTGGAAAATTATTATCCTCTCATTCATGCAAGAGTTCACCAATAACACTTGCATTTCAGTGTGGTTAGTTATGTCATTCCTTTCCGGATCTTTATTTTTTTTTAATTGATATTTATTCTGACTATTATTGTTCTTTGTTGCCCTATGCAACTCTTACTTTTGGAAGCTTACAGAGATCAAATATTAGTATAGAGGATAAAGTTCAGGAGCTTTACTGCAGGAAATTGGGTCATGTACATTCAAAAAAGCGAAAGTCTTAATCCTATCCTCGGAGAGTAAAAAGCACACAAAAAAACACAATAATCCTTTCAACCAAACAGATTTCATCCTGTGCTAGCACACATGAGTAATGCATATCAAATACACCTGCTTTTATACAAAAAAAAAGTTGGTTTTAATGCAACACTCTGTGCCTGTTACAACACCTCCTGTCACCCCTGCCTCTGAACGGTGTCTCTGTATTAACACAACTGGCCCTCCCTGTCTCTAATCCTCTGGTATACTGGCCTTAGGGTGTGGACAAACACCACAGCTAACTGGAGATTAGAAGAGTAGGACTGGGCTTGTAGCAGCTTGTAACCCAGAGCCACTGCTGAGCTAATTTGCCTGAACATCAAGGTTTGCACCAGGTGACTCATGTGCAACTGTCAAACATGAACACTGACATACCTGGGGGGTGGTAAACAGGCCTCCCCCCGATACTTTAGTTTTTCTACACAACTACTCATCCTTTCAAATGCAGATGAATGAGTTTGTGAACGACCTTTGACGCAGTTTCTCATTAGGAAGTTTCATTTTCAGCCCTGCACTACTTGAGACACGCCCGAGTCCTGCATGGCTCGCCCTGCTCAGACTTGCAGCGGTGCATTAGGAGATATCAACCATTTTTCAACCACCCCCTCCTCTCCTTGTGGGAAATAACTCGCCGTTAGGTTTTATAGCAGCAATAATACCCCTGAATCAAAATGTAAATCTGCCACTCGGACACAGTACGATATACTGATGTGTCGAATCAATTTGCGACTGAGACGGCATAGAGGCCTCCAGATGCCTTATGTTCACGAGGGGGGTTTGAATCAAAATGTAAATCAATCACAAAGATGCAGACAGCCACAAGGATGCAGGCAGCCTATAGATCTGTACAAACTGCATGTGAAATGGTTGGATGACAATGTGCAGGCTGATCCAATTACATCCCCTGTCCCAGAGTTCCTGTAAATATATCTACCTGCCCGTATGTTAACTCCCTAAAAGCATCAATCACACGATGCAGGGCCACGCTGAACATGTCAATGTTTGTGCGGATGGTCACAAAGCTGGAAGGAGAAGCTGCATGAAGGATTTATATTCAAAAAGTCAACATATTATAACGTTGAAGTAAGACATCCTCTAAGCAGGAATGTGATTGGTAAAGGACGAAAAAGCAAGGGACCCCTCACCTCCCTACACCCCACAGTCATACAACAATGTAGAAAAACTTTTTAGACATTTAAATGCACAAAACGTGTGCCTAAAGTTAGGGTATTTTTTTTTAAGCCTGTCTTTATCTTCTGCAACAACCTGTTGCTCAATGCCATTAAACAAATATTTGAGGATTAATGGTTAGTACCATTGGGTAAGGGTGGTCTCAAGGTATCCACTTGAAATTTTAAAGACCAAACATTTCTTTTTTCTGTGTTCTGATTAATGTTTATGCACCAATTTCTGAGTTTTCTGCCCCATTTTTTTAAATAATAATCTGGTCTATAGTGTCTTTTTTAACTTTATCTGGCACATTTTCACAAAGTACAATCATTTGAATACATTGACAAACTTGTGAACCTTAAGAGTACTTGTTGTACTTCACCGGCTTGTCCTTATATAATTTCTAAGGCAGTTTCTGTATAGATGAAGCATATGTTATAGTTCATATTTGAATGACGTTACTGGATTTACAGACCCTGTATCAGATGCTACTCACAACACATGAGCAGAACAGAGCACGTGCAGATTGTCCGCTAGTTCATTGATCTTAGGCGGCGATCTTATTCAGATAAAAATAAAATGGACATATCCAAAAGAATCTGCAAACATAATAAGGTTGCTGTAAGTATATCAATGTAGTCTATGTGTTGGAAACACTGTTGTTGTTCGGGATTTAACATTTCAGGTTGGAAAATCAATAGTTCTGTATAATTCCAGAAGAATCATATCCCTGCTTAGTAAGGGGAATGGGCATTTGAGACATTTGCCAGCAGCGTGTTTTATTTTACTGGAGTCTCTTAAGAATTTAAAAAACAAATGACTGAAAAATATTTGCATTAAAAATAATTAAGGGTCATTTCAAACATAAAGAACATGTTTAAAAATGTGAGCTTAATTTACATTGAATTCCAGCAATAATGCCAAATGATAATGGGAAAATTACGTAGAGCTTTCTATTTGAAGTGAAGCTACTGCAGTAAAAGTGTCATAAATTGATGCTGAATGATGATAATGATTCTATAATTATGTCGTTACTGGCTCAGGTTGCTGCTTCAGCGTCTGAATGGAGCTCCACTGATTTTACAGGCCTTTATGTAAAACAGAACACCCTCCAGGCAGAATATAACAAATCAGAAACACAGTAGGGAGGATATTTTCCTTTTGCACACATTGCTTGAGTCACCAAAACTGAACTGTCAAAAATGTTTCTCGCTCTGTTAAGCAATCACAGGATGCAAAAAAACATTCACATGATGTTGCTGCTTCAAGGCCAACAGTGACCAATTTCTTTACTTTAGCTATAAAACACCAAGCACAGAAGGCAAGAGGTTGCCCATCACCTCTGTGTTTGATAAACAGAAAGGGTTTACTTTTACAAACAGAGAGCCATTGGGGGCTCTGTTATCCAAGAGACAGGTAGGGGTTGATATCATGTTTATAAATGAGCAGTAGTCTCTTTCATGAGGAATAGTTTGTGCTGTATAGTTTACATTGTAAGTGTTTTGTATGCAAAATAGAGTGCTTTGTTTGTTTTTTTCTGCATGTGCAATCAACTGCTTTAAATGTGACCTCCAATAACTCTATAGAAGTGTACAAAAGTAAACTTCCCACTGTTTGCATATTAAATGGATATGTTTTGTTCAAAAGTCGTACATGTTTCTGCTTTTTTACTTTTTTAAATTACCTGTTTTGGCATCCACGCCAAAGTACGTCTGATGAGATTCCAGCATCTGGAAGGTCAGCTTTCCCGCAGAGGAAGTGTCCACGTCTGTGGCAGATACCTGCACGACCGACTTCACTTTGTCCACGTTCTCTTGGACCGACGCAAAATAGACCGGCTGTGAAAGCTCTGGAGCGTTATCGTTAACGTCCAGGACCTCCAGGAAGACGTGAGTCCAGGAGATCAGAGGCTCAGTCCCCAGATCAGTGGCATAGACAGAAAGCCAGTAGTGAGGCCTTATCTCCCGGTCCAATGTCTCCGTTGTTCGAATCACACCTGAGGCACATGAGAGGGTGGGGAATTAGAAGGAAAGTGTTTTCACTTGTTAAAGGCACACTGGTATTTACATGTTTCCTAACCTGCTGCTGCACCTTAAGAATTAATCACTTATCGGTACAATCAATTTCATCCTTAATATGTGCAGCTACCCTGGAGGGAGTATCAATCACTGGCTTTCATCGTCTTTAAGGTGCCTGTTTGCATTTTCCAAAGTCTGGATTGGTGCCCAAAGACTCAGCAACAAGGATGACACATCTGTGTTGCCAAAACTTACTCAAATTCTTCTGGTACACGTGAAACTAGATTCAACAGAGTAGTGTAGCAAATAGCATGCAGGGGTCTTAAACAGAGGAGATCTACTTCCTTCAAATAGTAGCTTTCAGAAGCAGTTTAAATTTGGAAACCCTGAGGGAGAGCCTTAAAAAAACAGCAACACAAAAAAAGAGATGTATTTCTGCATGGTTCCAGTATGACAGCGAACTCTATTTGCCCTGATTTTATCTGAGCCTTAAGTGCAGGAGAAGGCTAATGGAATGCACTACGGTACATTGAGAGGTCGCAGAGTATCCTCAGCAGAGGAATATGTGCTGATGGAAAATAGTAAAACCGCATCAAACAGAGCCCAGAGGAAATATTACGTTTACAAGCATGCACGTGACCAATCTTATTGCAAGTTTAAGGAAAATACACAAGGAAATGTATTTCTGTAAGAGAGCCTCTTTGAAAATGATGTTAAGACATGTCACTGTGCTGATGTGCCAAAGCATTACTGGGCTACATTTACATTGAATTTGGTGTTAATGCAGACTGTACTTAAATATTGACCTAGAAGTGAGTGGTGAGGAGATTATGTCGCTGCTACATTTTGCTGTTGCAATTTCTACTCCTGTCATCCCTATTAGTAACCAATGCCAGGCAAATAGGGGCACCACAAACGTGTCAAACTGAGTCAATAATATAATAGAACCAGTTGAAGAACCAGTGTTCAAATGTATCTTCTTTTTTTCAAACAGTCGTGCACACGGTAGCACCAATTATGCGTAAGTTCAATGTAGCCTAGTTTTAACGCTATTTCTAATTTGGACAATGTCTATGCACTACTCATATTAAGGTTGTTGCACCAGCTGAGATAGTAGGTAGAACCAGTGTTCAAAAGTAGGCATCTAACGTATTGGTTACACCTTAATTCTTACAACTGGCTCCTTGTTAATCCTCCTTAAAACATGGAGCGCTTACACCCAACAATAACAACATGTGGTGTAATAAGTGAAAATTTAAACGTTTTTTTTTATTTCCTTCTTTGCCAAAAAATCATCTAGGTATGTAATCCAGTTACCTGTTTCCTCGTTAATGGTGAACACTCCAAGACCAGAACCTTCATGGATGTGGAACCTCACGACCCCATCTCGTCCCTGATCCTTGTCTGTGGCTTTAAGTGTGACCACAGATGTCCCCACTGCTGCATCCTCCATAACTCCAGCTTCATACACAAACTCTGAAAACACAGGTCTGTGGAGGTTCTCATTCACATCCAAGACCTGAATCTCTACAAAGCAGGAGGATGAGAGGGAGCGAGGGAGGCCATGATCCACACCCCGGACAGTGAGGTTGTAAACTGGCCTCCTCTCAAAGTCCAGCTCCCTCTCAAGGGTCAAGGCGCCGGTGGCGGGGTCAAGATGAAAGATCCCGCTCTCTGTATTCTTCAGATTGTAGGTGACTAGGCCTCCGCTGCCCAGGTCCAAGTCGACACTCTCAACCCAGACCAGGACAGTTCCTACAGGTACATCCTCTGGGACTTTTACTTTGTATACTTTTGGGGAAAACTTGGGTGGGTTGTCATTTATGTCCTGCAAAATTACCACAAGGTCAATCATAGAGAACAGCTGGGGGCCGACTTTCGCTTGGTCTCTAGCTTCAATCCAGAGGTCATGCCTTGGTGAGGTTTCTCGATCTAAACGACCTGTCACCGTCACTTCACCAGTCAGTTCATCAATTCTAAACATATCTGTTGATGACAGTAGGGAGTATTTGATAGTACCGCTTGCATCTAAATCTGGATCCATTGCCCGAGCTGTAAAAATAATAGAGTCTGGCTCAGTGTTTTCAGACGCACGTGTCACATATCTGTGTTGGTCAAAAACAGGAGGATTGTCATTGATGTCCATGACATTCACGGCAACAAACTTCCATGCAGATGTTTGTGGCATGCCCAAATCAAAGACAGTGATGTTCAGAATGTAGAACTCTTTACTCTCTCTGTCTAACGGGCACACTAACTGAAGGTCACCAGAGAAAGTGTCAATGGAGAAACAGCCATCCTCATTCCCACTTGATAAGGCGTACACGAGTTTACTGTTAAACCCAGTGTCGGAGTCTGTCGCCTTGAACTGAACAATGGTTGAATTCAGTGGATGGTCTTCAACAAGGTCAATTGAACCCGGGATGCTCAGATCAAACTTTGGAGAATGTCGGTTGGTGATGTGAATATCAGAGTATGTGTCTTCCTCTTGACTGGTCAAAATGGGTTTGATTGACTCTATGAGCTTATCGGTCAGCTGTTTGAAAATGCCTGTCTCCCGGCAGTGGAGCGTTGCGTCATCGCCCCTGTTAGTCACTGTTATCCTGATGACTGAAACTTCAGAATGATGCTTGCCATCTGTAGCTACAACTCTAAAAGTGAAGGAACCTGACCCCAGGGGAATCGGTTGTTTTAGGGTGATGACTCCTGACACTGAGTCGATACTGAATATTTGATGCTCATTTCCAGACTCGATGATATACCTCAGCTGCTGCAGCTCATCTAAATCAATGGCTGACAGCTCTGCAATTGTTTTTCCCACATGTAAATCTAGAGGCACAGTGGCATTACAGCCTACCCTCTCAAACAGGGGGAAGTTATCATTGATGTTGTTCAGGGTTATTGTCACGGGGCATTCGCTGACCTGACTGAAGGGGCTGCCGCTGTCAGAGGCCCAAACCCTCAGGTGGTACCGCCGTTTCATTAACTCATAGTCTAAGTGCTCAGACGTTGAAATGACTCCAGTGAAGGGGTCTATTGTGAAAGGTAAGGGGCCTGAGTTGGCAATAGAATAAGTCACAAATCCGTTTTTGCCTTGATCTTTGTCTGTGGCTGATACTTTCAAAACACTGCTGCCAACAGGGATGTTTTCATCCAGCGTGGCCTGATACGAGGTTTGGGTAAACTCTGGGCTATTGTCGTTTTCATCAGTTATCTCAACCACTATGTGGGTCTCAGCTTCACCATGATTGGCCACTACATCAAACTCATAACGACTCTTTCTCTCGTAGTCAAATTTCTCTGTGGTTATGATAATTCCTGTTTTAGGATTAATCTTGAATTTAGTGCTGTCTGGATTATTCTTGATACCAAAGGTCACATTTTGAGTTACTGAGTTTACGGAAACTTTAACTACATGAGTTTTCAGGGGTGAAAACTCACTCAGTGTGACAATGTAGGTGTCTTCAAGAAATGCCAAGGGGCTGTAACGATATGCCGGTACATGGATTTGTGTAATTCGAGAGAGTAAACTTGGTGAACTCCTATCTTTAGCTTGAAGGGACAGATTCAACCCAAAAGGAGTTTGAGACCAGATAATCCTCTTTGTGGAGATCACTTGGAAGTCACTTCCACGCACACCTAAGGGGATTATCTCAAAGCACTTGTGGGGATCCCCTGCAACAATACTGAGGGATTCCACAGGTTTAACTCCTGCCTCCACTTGGACATTGATAGTTATTTTGCCATCTGTAGAGAATGTGGGCTTTGGGAGAGGTTTAATAACTGGGAATGAAGTGGACATCTTCTGTACATTTACTGTAACCCTGGCAACATTCCCAAATTTCTGAACCCCAGATATCTTCTTTGTTCTGTCCTCAGCTAAAACAGTAAGGTCGTATCTCTCTGCCCGGGTGTGATTGAGCCTTTTGACAAGACTGACTGTGCCTGTGAAAGGGTCGACGACAAAAGGATGAGCTCTGCTGGTGAAGGTGTAATAAAACTCAGCACTGCTCCCAATGTCGGCATCCGTAGCGCTGACTCGCACCACACTCGACTTTAGTGGAGTGTCCTCACTGATGGCGACGTTGTACGAGGCAGGATAGAAGAGAGGCTTTAGGTCGTTGGTGTCAAGCACCTGGATGAACACCTTTGTCTTCGTCTGGAAGTCAAAAGCTCTCTCAGTTGCCTCTACAGTGAGAGTGTAAGTGTCTCTAACTTCCCTGTTGAGTTGTGCTGAGTTACTGCTGCGTGTTTTGATCCTGAGGAAGCGGAAGTCTCCGACTTTCACTGCCTCTGCTTGGAAAAGGCTGTCATCATCACCTGAGACGACATTAAAATCAATTTCCCAGAACAGATCTGACACTTCAATGCCCATCTTTACTGGCGTCTCAACGTAAGTCCGCGGGGCAGAGTTCTCATTGATGGTAGCGTTGTAGAGATGGTGTGTGAACTTTAGCGGTGAGCTGTCTTTTCCTTTTGCTATACTCCCCTGACAGCTCACCATGTGGAGGAGGACTGCTATTAAAGTAAGGAGAGTCGCTCCAACAGTTGTCATCTTTAGTGCCTCCATTTAGATCCTCACACCTGGGAAAAGAACAGAAAGGGTAAAAATCAGGAATAGGATAAGCCTTAATGGAAAAAAAATCAGTAAATAAGTCTGTATTGCCTTGTGTATCTGCAGAAAAATGTGTGATACACACACAGCTTTTATTGCTTTTATGTAAATGCACCAATCATTACCCCTCCAGCTCTATAAAGATAATAAAATGGACACAGAATACCCACTAACACAACAGCAGAGGTGAGACCTTTTGCAAGGTATCTCACTCCTGTTCAAACTTGCCTTGACCAAAGAAAGAAGGCAAAGTAACACAACACATTGTTTCAGGGCCAGAAAATTGCCTCCAAGCCTTTCAGGCAGGTGGCAGCCCGAACTCTTCCCCATAATTATTCCTTTGGAGGCCAAATACAAGCAAAATGTACTCCTCAAAATTATTACTTGTAAGCCTTTGTCATCCTAGAGCTATGGGGAGGGATTTGTAGCTTGATGACTCGGTATCATGAAGATGACAGTGGGTGGTTCAGTCCTGATCCCAGAGTAAATGGCTGCATGTGTACTGTAGGTCTTGGCTGATGATTGCTTTATGTGCATGAGACGTCCCTGGAGGCGTGAGCCAAAAAAATTGCTGCTTTCATTCTATACAAAGGATCAGGAACCTGCCTGGTATTGCAATGCAATTGCAATATCAGTTTGAATTGCAGTATCTCATTGAAGTCGGAGGCTGGGACAAAATGCTGGCATTATGGTAAAGAACAGACAAAGCATGCACTTAAGATCCATAGATGAAAACAGCCTTGATTATTTAAGTACATATATCATTTTGTATAGGTAAAAAATTGTGTGTGCAGGAAACGTATGTCATACTCATTATGTTTTATTTTCTGTAGATTTTTTAGGTATAGTCTCACTTTCAGTTGCCTGAAGAGCAAATTAAACTGTTAGTAGTTTTTCTTGTCATATTCCAATGCCTTTCTTTTTAACCTAATCTATCTCTGTGAATCTGCGTTATTCATATTTTTATGTTGTAGCTGTGGTAACAAAACTGATGTAATCTAATTCCCTGGAATCATTACTATGGTTTAAACTCAGGATGTAGCATTCTCTGGTATGCAGTTAGAGTTTGTCGGAGCTCAGACTGATAAGATGTAGGAAAATTGAAAATATATCCAGGTGCATAAAGCCAGACGATATAAAAAAATGTTTTCTACATTCTGAACACCATCAATGTGTCCTCATGTGAAGGCACATGTGACATATTAGCAACAAAAGGAATGGACAATCTCTGTATAAAATTCAATGAACATTCAACGTTTGCTCATCACTTGATCTTTAATTAGAGATTTCATGCAACTGCCTCCCTTTGTGTATCTTAGAGCCTTTTCACACATGCACAAAACTCCTGAAAACTCCCATGTAGCTCACCCAATTTGGTTTTTGGGTGAGCGGCATGTATGAACGCAAATGGCTGAATTTTCAACCCGACACATTAGTGCATGTGTAAAAAGGGCTGTAGAGTCACAAGGTGGTGTCTGTTTAGTGACTTTCAAAGTACCGTTTATCAGCTGTTACTCAGAGTGTTTGTCAAAGCCTGTCATATTACTGTCGGTCTTAGGCATGCAAAAAAAACCTAGTTGTTAGGGTTCAGAAAACACATTCACAAAATAATTAAATTAGTGCATTTGCCACTTTATGCTCCACCGCTTTGAAATTCTTGGATAAGGATTGAACAACCGAGTTTATCTCTTCGAGTTTTAGCATTCAGGGGTTCTTTGGTTAATTTTGGATATGCTGGTCAAACCTTTTGCCCGTGCCGTAGCCTCCTCATCTGTGTCTGTGTCCTGAACGTTGCGCGCACACTCATTGTGTTCTTTTAAGTTGTCTTCCCTTTATGTTTTTGTCTTGAGGTATCAGTTGGTTTGCGACCAGCTTTTTGGCTGTTTTAAGATCAATGTTCCGACTTGTCCCATTCACACTAAGATGCCATATCGCCTCTCTGTGATCAGGTGATAAAAAAAAAACATGTATTTGTTCCACATTGATCTAGAACCACTGTATTGGAACAACCTACACTATGACCAATAAAAAAAAACATTAGCAAGTCAGTGTGTATATGGAACCATTAGGATGTTTAAACTGCAAATAAATAACGGATAGGGGAAGCAGAAAAAAAAACATGTTCTGAAAGGAGACTTTAAATCAGCTTTGACACAAGCCTGAAGGTGTCAATAGACTTTCATTTCTTCTCTAATGGAATCAAAAAGGCAAAAATTGGGACATGTTGAATACATGATTTAACTTGAGCCCAGTTAATTCACAGCCACACTATGTCAGCTTGAATTTCACAACACTCAGAGCTGACAGCAGAGAGAACTGGAGGGCAGAAAAGTTCGCCCTTCACTGCCGCTCTGACAGCTCATCCAGAGCTGAAAGCAAATCCTCACAGAACAATCTCCAGGGCAGAAATGCCGTTCCCCGAGATCAGAGATGAATAGATCTCTGCCATGCTCTTTTCCCCTTTCACTCCTCTGTAAAAAAAAAAATAAGCTTGTTTAGATTATATGATGAAAGAAAACTGAACTAGATAAACCAATTACGCTCCGACTGTCTTTTCTAATTCAAAAACCCAAAGTGGCAAGATAAAAAAAAAAAGATGCTTCATTGCTCCACTGGGTTATGAATATCAGATGCAAACATTATCTCACAATTGATTTGGCTTTATAAAAAAAAAACCCTCTCCGCTTATACAAGCCACTGAACATTCAGTTCTCCAGGTAGTCTGGCGCTGGAGCTTTCAGTGGAGGGTGACAGGTATGTGGGGTTTTATCTGCAGTCTGGGAACTTGGTGACAGATAATCAGATTACGAAAGTCAGGGTCACTATTTGGGTTTTGGAGGAGATTTAAGGCATCTTGTCATCTTGCGCAGTGTCATTTCTCTATCTTTAACATCTGCGAGGCTGGATTAAAATAGGTCTCAGGATATTTAAATCTACGGGAAGACTCTTTTTTTAAGGGCCGGGCTGCTTCAGATCGTGTCTTTCTATTTCTCAAGGTATTCCTCACAGATCAAAGGTCTAGCCACATGTATGCATACAGAAACAGCCTGTTTATTTTGTGTGACAGAGTGTCTGGTTGCTAGATTAGTGTACGTGCATATACATCACATTTCACATTGATCCGTCTCAAAGATGTGGATCTAAAGGATTGGCATAATGAGGTGGAAGTAATCCTCGTTGTCATGATTACAGGACTCAGATGGGTTTGGAAAATATGTTATACTTGTTCTCCTTGTGTACAGAACAAATGGGACTGAATTCAAATGTCTCAAGTATGGATTAAAAAGCCCAAATACAGGTTCTTCTTAAAGGGATAGTTCACCAAAATAAGAGATGTATATAGGTTTTTTTTTTGCAACACAACAAACTGCATAGCTGCCTTGAAATGACACTTTAAGAATGTGACCAAAAAGAAAACTCAGTGTTCCTCAATATGGACAAAAACAGATCTAGATGTTTAACTCAGTTTAAGCTTCAGAAAGATCTCATTCTTTCATCTTTGCGGAAAACAGCATAACTTCATTACACAGGAAATGGCTAACATGAATGCTGCCAAACAGAAATTGACACACATGAACACTTGGCATACAACAGAGTATTTTATTTCTAATTCATTTGATATAAGAATGCATGGGAGGGTATCATGGCCCTTAAGGTGAACTTAAGTTGTTTCAGGCTTAAGAAAAAACACATTCGAGGAGGGTGTTGTTGTTTTTTTCATCTTGAAAAGTTAGATTTTATTCATGAAATCATATTCCAACTTAATTCTGGACATTTTGACTTCATCTGAAAATGCTAATAACAAAAAAAGTGAATCTTCTGATGGTTATTTTTGTCCAAGTTGGACTTTTCTTCTTCATATTTCGACTCGATAATAACAAAAACCGTCTTCCTCTACTTATTCATTTTTCCTTATCCTTTAAACTCTTCCAGAAATAAGTAGTCATAATTAAATGAATCCAATAATTGTATTTATCTCCTCAGGGAAGTCTAACAGTTCTGCAAACAGTAGCTCATATTGAACAACAGATTCTCTGAATGTGGCCGGTGGAGGTCATTTTTTTAACCCGTCATCCTGACGTGATTTCATCAACACATTCTGTAGCCCATTAACTCTGATAATCAAAAGTAGGCACAGTGCATGAGACTAACTATTAACTAAATGTATTACGGATTTCCCGGTTAGAGATATTTGAAATAAATTACAGATGACCCAGTTCTCTGTAATGTCTTCAGGGTTAGGATATAAAACATCGAACAGTGTTTGGCAACATCATAACTCAAAGGTAAAATACTTGCTCAATACTTGCTAATATTTGCTCACGTAGCGCAGCAGACATAAAGGTAAATCAGAAAGTAGAGAGCGACCAGAGGAGGATGATTAAAGTGGCCGATGAGGATAGATTACACTGTGCTGGAAAACACTGAAATATAATGAGAGCTGTCTGATGTAATATATGTTGTTGCAGACATGTAATGAATCAAACACATCAGCACTATTTGCTTTATTATTAAGAGTCATACTCATACATGCAGACAAAGGTACTTATGTTGGTGCACCCTTGTATTGCATGCAGGAATTTATTTACTCCATGTGCAAATTAAGCTGTGTATTAAATTATGCACTTAAAAACATAGTGAGTTTCCTTTGAATACAGAAAAGTCGTCTTTCTACAGAGTCAGTCACTCCTGCAGCAGCTGACAAGTAAGTGTGAAATTTAACACTGTTGTGATTTGCTGCAGCTTATAGGAAACCTTTTAATGATCTTGCAGCAAATCGACACGTCAGTCAGACTTCTCTGGAGTCACTGAACTCAACTGAACCTGAAATTGGGCCTGAAACGTTCATGTTTTCATCTAAACATTCAACGCTGCAGGGGCAGTAACTCCAGGCCATTACTGCTGCAGCTGAGGTCAGCTGACACATGCAAGTACACATCATCACCCACACATTCTCACACCTCCCACCCCCCATGTGTGTGTTCCAGGTATAGCAACCTGCAGCCACATGTTGGTGTGCAGGTTCCTGGATCGCATTTCGCCATCGCCCCTATGGCTAAGAGTAAAGACGGAGAACAGAATCTGCAGGGTTTTTTTTCATTCCTCGTCTGCAGCGCCTCGTCTGTCAGAGGAAGGCTGACGGAGGAACCACTGCTCCAACAGAACGGTGTTGAAATCTACTGCAGGCCCACACAGCCTTGAACACAAATGTTTCATGTTTGCTGTTGCTCTGCTGCAGGCAAGAGACAAAGTGATCTCTGATAAAGATTTTTTTCTTTGATTTTTTTTTCTCAAGTAATGTTTAAAGCTCCTGTGAGGAGTTTTTAGCTAGTTATGAAACAGACTGAAATTAATACGGGTACCTCTTTATTATCTACAAAACAAAACAAGACCATTGGTGACTGGATGTATTAATTCTATATCATTATTTTAATTTCTGTAAATGCTGCCGAAGGGTAGGTGTCAGACGAGGGGAGTTACTCTGTGCTGTAGTCTTTTGTTCTTTTGTCTTTTTTTCACTAAACACTACTTACACATGTGCAGGACAAGAACCACAAAGAGATTTTAAAAAAGTACAACTTTGTCCACAGGGGGCGCTAAAATCAACACAAACTGAAAGCTCCTCACATGGAGCTTTAAACTACTCTTTTCATTTACCTTTTTGTTGTTTTAGTATTTTCTTTATGGGGAGTACAAGATACATGGGAGTCATGTAATTAAGTTAAAGTTTTGGACCAATTATTTTAATTGTTAAACATTAAATCCACCCACAAAGGTTAACAGTCACCCATTGACTTTGTGATCTTCACTTGTATGCACACTTTTAGAAGTTACCTGGATGTAACCCCAGTTCTCTATCTTGTCTCATCCCACAACCGAAGGAAACATAATGTGCAGAACAAGACACCACTACAGCTGTGACTTTGAAACTCTTTTAACTGCCTGGGGCGGCAGTAGCTCAGTCTGTAGGGACTTGGGTTGGGAACCGACCGAAAGTTCTTCTCGTAGCTGGAGAGGTGCCAGGGCACTTCACGAGCACTGCCGTAGTGCCCTTGAGCAAGGCACCAAACCCCAACCCGCCTTGGCTCCCTGAGTTGCAGTGTGTAGCAAGAGAACAGAACTATATCCATCTGACAACTTTTAAACATCCTGATACAATTTAAAAACAAATCCAAACTCAACTAGTGATACGGGTGTTGACCAATGAATTCATCAACTACTTAAAAATGACTTGAATCTTTTTACTTTGAACATTGAAAAAAAGTCCAATAAACAAGCAGACAGAAAAAAAAGAGTTATGTTTACAAGAAATATGATGCAAAAGAAAGTGTCAGACACTTAGTCACTCTGATTTAGTCGTCTGAAAAGTGTTGGTGGGAAGAACTACAAACTTATTCACACCCCTTATCGTGCATAAACCTTTAAAATAAATAAATCTATACTTATGTTTTATTAATGAAAATACTAACACTCATCATATTAATGAAGGAAGTTTGCAAAGCTTCACACTTAAGCTTCTTCATAGATCTACAAGACTGTATAGAATAACAACCTAAAGTTAAATAAGAAAATAATTTCAGCCTGTGCTGCATCTGTCCTCGTCCTTCTATTACTCATCAGTCTTAAATGCAAGTAGTGTTTAAATAAGCGTCACCTGTTTCCTGTGATGACTATTGCAACACAGGCAAGTTGAATCATGGATCCATATATCTGCCAATCTGCCTTTGTTAACCCAGCAGCGTTTTATAAAGGGGGGGGAACTAGGTTTGATGTGAGAGAGCCAGCAGCACACAGCAGGCCTCATCAGGCCCAGTGGCATACAGGTAATTATCTCCATATGTCTGCACAAAGGTTCTTCACCAGTTTAATGTGGCCATACAGAAATGGAAGAAAGTGGTCTTATAAAGGGAATTAAAAGATTGAAGGGTTTTCTTTTTCCTCTGAAAACTATACGGCATTATTAGTCCTCCCCCCAGCTCTGCAGCCGGGTGCTTTTATTCATCCCGTCAACCTGTTTCCTGGTTTTTGTGAAGTGATTACGCCCCCATTATCCAAAAGAAAAGAGAGGAGAGGAGGCTGCCGGGAATCAGGTGAAATGTAATATCCTAATAGTCACAGCAAGGTGCTGTTCTGGATGTAGGCGGTTCAAAGGAACTCCTCAGATGTACCTTTCTATTAATTAAAAACATGGGTTTATACATCAGCCAGTTTTATGTCTTTGCAGGAGCTCCAGATAAACATTAGACGCGTTCTTTCTATGCCAACATATGTATTCAATCTAACAGTTAAGCATTTTTTTAATCAGTATATGCTAACTCTATGGTGTAGCCTATGCACAGCTGTTCAAGGCCGCTGGCTGCCCGCCTATAATCTGGTTCTGCTGGAGGTTTCTGCCTGCAGAAAGTCTGTTTTTCTAGAGCTGTACTTTGTATTGAGTGAGATAACACAAAGATAAAGAAATGCACATTAAATAAATGTCTTACTGTAACTATATGAATTGTGTGTATTTATCTCACTTAAATGTAGATTTTGTATCTTCATACTGACATTAGAAACTACTTTTTACTAGAGATGGGACAGAGCTGATGTTATATCAGTAAGTATTTTACGTATCGGATATCGGACTGACAGCGCCGATCAACGTCACCGATCAAGAAAAAGATGGTTGGGAACTTTAAACATTCTCAGCTAACACAGTCTCACTCTGAAGATGATCAGACTGAACTTTAAGAAGTGTCTACAAATCGTCTCCTTGACAACGTTAAGAAGAGATGGACCAGCTGCTTCTATGTGTTAAAAAGTACAGTTATTACAGTTTAAAAGACTTCATTTGAAAAACCTGACAGCAGCTTCTGCTTCCTGTTTGTATGTGAAGCCAGCGCAATGCAATGCAATGCAATGCTGGGTTAACCACAGCTTTGTGTAACCTTACCCACACTATCAACAAAAACAATAACATTATCAGTTATGTCTCTCTCTCTCTCTCTCTACCTGGTTTCCAACTCCATCCACTCTCCTAGTCAATACAGGTAAAAATCCCCAAAATAAATCTTAAAAAAAAGAAAGAAAGAAGTCACAAACAAAAAAATCCTGATTTTATCAAGTTATGATATTAAATAACGGTACATATGTATCAGAATCGTATCGGAACTGAAAAAAAGTGGATCAGTGCATCTCTACTATTTACAAAGTCAAGAAAATACCTTGTGTGGTTACTAATCCTACAATATTAAATATTATAAAGGTTAAAGTTTAGTGTTGACCTTTGACCTAATGTTACTGTTATGGACATGACACTGCAAACATTTTCCTCCAATTGAAACTAAAGTCATTTTCAGACTCTGATTTGCATAACTGTCAAGGTTCAATTTTCTCCCCATCTATAAAAAAAAAAACATCTATAGTGTGTCCTTTGGCACAATCTAACACGGTAATGAGTGTGTGCTGCAGTATTAAGCAGTGATGGATGATGATGATTTACTCTATGTCACTCCAAAGTGCTCACTCTTGTATTAAGATGGGAAAAAAAGCCCAAATGTGTCGACTACAAAGGGCCAGTGATGCTTCACTTCCCCTTTAAAGATTTACAGAGTGACATATTTGTCACATTTGACATTTTCCGGTTAAGTGCTACAACAAGGTGGTATAGTCGCTGCTCCCATTGAGAGGAAAGTTTGTGTCAGAGAGACATGTTTCTCTTTAGCATTTAGACTCTGTTAAAAGTTTCCTGGAGTCTGTAGAGTTTTGAGAGGCTTTTGTCAGTTTCAGAACTCCGTGACTCACAACTTAAATGACATAAAGTTTGAATAAACGAGCACCAAGGTCTCTGAGAATCCATGGAGGTGGGTTAAAAAAAAAGTGAGTTTCGGGGCTTTGTCCTCCACACCATCCTTGACAATGATACATTAACAATCAGTGATAAACCTCGTACAGCTCGGAGGCTTCAGCAGCTCTTTGAGTTGCCTGCAGTGTGTCGAGCATTTTGTGTCTTATCGTCTGCACAGCGCAACGTCCTGATATCCCGGTGTCCCACACAAATCCTTAGTGGGATTAAAGTCCATTTCACATTATGTGATTCCTGACAACACTGCAACAGATTACTTTTATCTGTCAGGCATTGATGTCCTTTACTTTTCCGAGGGGAATTTATTTTAACTTTGTTGACTCACAAAACGTGATGAGAATACTGATTGAAAAGCATCCACTGAGCTTGATTTTTTTTTTACAACAGACTACACAAAGGGGCCTGATGACATCACGATGGAGCCTCAGAAACTCCAAAACTCGAGGAATATAATGAGATAATGGATGATTAACTATGTACTGTTTTGTAGATGTAATGGCATTTTGTATCCCCAAATTGCATTTATTTTGCACATATTTTATTAATTACAATTTGAAAAACATTGGTCTGGATGTAGCCTATACATAACCGGAAATCTGAAAAATGCTCGACCTTTTGGAAGTTTATAAGGTGTATGTTTTCATTTTACCTTGTGCATGGACCAGAAAATAACGACTGTCTTTCATTTAAAAAATGAAACTGGTCAAAACACGTAAGTGGCAGCTGAGAGTGATAAGATCTTGTGGTAGTAGGAAGCCTTACTTGCTGGCCAGTGTGTGTTTCCCTAAGTGTGATATCATGTGAGAGCTATTATTAGAAACCTCTTTATCTCAGAAAAACAAAATAATTAATGGATACGTGTAATTTGATAAGTGTAGTTTTTTTTTGTGAAAAACTGTTGCTTGGAGAGAAAGAAAGCGACTTGGCCTTTGGTCTGTTTAATTCACGTCAGAGAGTCTCTTCTCTACTTCTGGTTACATGACTTGTATCAGTACATAAAGACCCGCCCCTTTTTTTTTTTTTTTACTCCAGGGCAAACACAACTTCTGTTTTTACAAAACAACACTTAACCAGGGATGCATGTCAGTAGAAAAAACAACTTTCATTGCATCTAATTATGTGGGCTAACAGTTTAAGAAAGCTTGAAAAAAGCTGCATATTTACATAGACTGTATTTTGTTTGTCTTTGACCTGACAGTTATTCATAAACACCTGTTAGCCTAACTGCCATCTGAGTGAAATGTTGAACATTAGACAAGTAACAGCCTAAAAATAACCCCCACTCCCTCACCCCAATTTGAGGGTTACCCTAGAAAATTGGTTAGCAGAGGTGGTAAGACCTGCTCCCTATCCCCTATATGTTGTTGTTATGTCTATCAAAATGCAATATAAGTGGGAGTTGTTCTTTGTGTCAGGGGAGGCAGGATTCCTCTTCTACTGTATAGTACCCCGTGGGGAAGAAACCGAATGTTGGCATATTTAAGAAGGGACCTGTCAATCATCTCTTCTACTGCCTACTCATCAAGAGCTGATACCTATAGGGCCTCACAGGCCACCATGACAGGAGAGAAAAAACTGTAGGCTGGTGACGTTAAAATCCAAACTACACTGGAAGAAAACGTCCCTAAAGCAGCCACGCTTCTCCTTGAGATTTTCCTGTGTAAAGAAACCGATTCAAATCCAGAGCCTCCATCATTCTCCTCGGTCGCTCTGACTTGTTCTCCTCTCATGAAACTGCCTCCCAGCACTCTGCTCTGCTCTCACTTTATTACTTCCTCCTGAACGACTGTTATCAGCGGTCAATGGTTCTGACACTTGACCTTCTGTGCAACCGTCTGCAATTCATTTTCTCTTTTTCATGGATTAGCATGGATTACTTTAATCATGGCACATTATTCCAACATTTCATGCTACATTACTCTCAGGATCATAGGTGGGAGTCTCATGGCACAGAGACAGATCTTATATTATCTGCAGAAAGCCATTCAGCCCACAGCTCTGTGTGTACCAAATTCAAAGTCTAATGTAATCGACTGAAAACTGAACGGTTGATTCCTTCAAAATAACACCTGTAAAAACGTTCTGCAGTAGACTATTCTCAGATCAGACCTCCTGGACTCTGTAAGGGAGGGGTTTAGAATGTTGACCCTCGTCTGGAAGGGTTCAGGGTTCGTAAAGGGCTTGGCCTCTAAAATGACCTCTCTCACGGAGCCTTTAACTGGAGCTGAGTGGTTATATTGGGTCGAGCTAACCGCTCTGAGCTGCTCTGGGGCCGGAGGTACTTATCTCTGTCAGGACTACAGAGAGCTCTGATGAGAAGCTGAACACCCTGAGAAGAGTCTGTGAGAGGGTGTACAGCAACTGAGAAACAACTATCCTAGCATCATCACACACACTGGAACGCTTTGGGTTTGACAGAAATATTCTTATTTCTTTATGTCAGCTTTAAAAAGATGCACCACATTTGTGCTTTGTTCTATTCAATGATGATGATAAAATATTCTATTTTATACTAAAAGCTTAAGTACCCTGCTTAAGTGTAGAGGAAATGTCCACAGAAAATGATATTGTATCTTGGAAATTCAAATTAAATATGGCAGTTTTGTAAAATTCTCCGAAGTAATCACTGTATTGAACTTTTATATCTCTACCTCCCTGCATAGTATGTTTTCATTTCAGTTTACACTTAGTGTTAATAGACTCATGCTTCAGCTCCATAATCTAGATTTACTTTATTTGAGACTCAAACTACAGTCCTGGATGTAAAGAGTACTTTCTATTTGTCAGGGTTTATTTACTGTGCATTCATTCTTCTGTTGCTTTATCTCTATTATATTGTTTTCTGTTCATTACCATTAGAAAGACAAAAGCCAGGTGCACCAATGGACTAGCGGTTAGGTTGAACCCATGGTTGGAGGCTTTAGTCCTCAAACGAGCGGTCCGGGTTCGAGTCCAGCCTGTGGCTTTATTCCCGCATGTCATTACCCGCTCTCTCTCTCTCTCTCTCTCTCTCTCTCTTTACCTGGTTTCCAACTCCATCCACTCTCCTAGTCAATACAGGTAAAAATCCCAAAAATAAATCTTTAAAAAAAAGAAAGAAAAAAGTCACCAACAAAAAAAACCTGATTTATCAAGTTAGCAGTAAACCAGCAACTCCTGTGTTCATCAAGGTGAGATTGCAGTTTTTCTCAATGGACTTTGGTGACAATGAAAGTGGTGATGAAGCAGCTTGTTTAAAATGAAAAATCTTACACTTCTTACTCTTTAAGGATCATTTCTGTAATGTTGTAAGACACTTTGAATAAATATCTGAGCCTGTCAGTGACAAAAACAACACCCTAAGACCATAAAAGACCCCGGTTTAGAAACACTGGAAGACATACTGCTAAGTATGAATGTAAGCATCACTATACAGTATATTAGTTATGATCTCATTAGTTGATTAAAGTTTTGCCGAACAAAAAATTGTTAAGTCAATGTCAGGCGGAAAATGAAAAGTTAGCACAAGTCGATAATTCTCCTAGCAATATTTTGTCTCAGTCTACGAACTGACCTCAAACATACAATCTGAGTTACTCTGACTTTTCCGACATTCAAGGTGAATTCTTTTGAATCCAGACTGTGTGTGTTTGAATGATTCAGCTGATGTTTCTTTGATCTTCTTGTGATTGGTTTCTTGTAGGAGCCATGTGTTTCTGCTATTCTTACCCGGGTTTCCCTCCCAAAAGAGAACTCTGAGGTTAAATAAATAAAGTGGCTCCTCCCAACCCCACATCCAAAGCAGTTTTACAGCTTGCTTGAGAAGACATTGGATACGTTTTCAGGCTCTTATCCAACAGTATAAATGAACATTTTATAGTTAAAGCAGCTTCACAGTTGTGGTTTTGCACGACTAAAAAAAATATACGTTGTAAAACATTTGATGTGGTAGAAATGTTTTGGGAATGAGACCTCTCGTCACTGTGAGAGTAAAAGTGGACATTCTTTCATTAGCTCATTTTTATTATATTGGTGGAATGCAATAACCTTTGGACAGCAATAACCTACAGTATTAAAACATGCGACACAACCGACCCTGTCATTTTCCTTACAGCACAAATGTTTCTCCATAAAAACCATAATGGTGAAGACAGGGCCTCCCCCTCTCCTTGCAGGGTCAGGTCGTGTCATGAGAAGGGTAGAGGGGTCTTTTTAAAGATAACTGTCCCTCCACACACACACACACACCTTAAGGGTCACTCAGGCCTCTCAGCACATACCATAATTACAGGGAGGGTCAGAGATGCCTAAGCAGCGTTTCCAGTTAGCAACCTCAGCCTTAGCCAACCTCAGCCTGTCAGTCACTCAGACCGTCTGAGGGTCTGTTTTTTAACAGACTGTGTAAAATGAGGAGAGTGGGAAGATATGTGTGTTATTTGGCCTTAAAGAAAGTGTGTGTTTGTGTGTACGTCACATCCTTTTCCCCTCGCACTCTTTTTATTGTGTTTCCAGACTTGTGTTTCCTCGTCTAATTTCCTGCAGCTTTAACTCTTTCAGACAGTCACTCAGTGACTTGAAGGGGTCCAGCAGCCTAATTGCATCAGGGTAATATCCATCCATGCTTTATGATGGGCACTTCCATTCATCCTTCCTGCTGGAGCCTAGACTTTATCTCAGCTGCTTCAAGCAGCCGTGTTATCTGCGCTGCCATTAATGAGCTTTTACCAAATTGCCCATCAGATCATTTAAAAAAGCTATCTGTGAACATTGAATGGTTTGCACGTGCTTGAATGTAGAATTTCCTGCAAAAACATGACTTAATGGGGAAATTAAACTGACTGTATCCTACTTTAACACATTATACTGTCTTATCGGAGATGTGGTGTTTCTGGAGGGTGATAAAAACCAATTATGTGTCTAAAGGCCTTTTTATTATGTCCAAAAATAGCAGAGTGTCAGGCAACTTTATGGCTTTAAGGAAAATATTCCAGTAAGTTTCCTTTTCACACCATTTGCAAAACAACTACCTGCATGTCGCTTTCCATTATGGAAAGTTCCATCGAAAGAAATGAATTGGTCAGTGCTCTAAGGTTATCTCGACATCCCATCCATCACCAAGTGCCATCCTCCATTTCAGAGTCCTCACTGGGAAGTGACAGGACTGTTAAGGAGAACGGTAAAAGCCAGCTCCTGACCTGCCCGAAAGCCATTTCTTTTCCTGTCATTGCATTGCAAAACATCTTGAGTACATGCATCATCATCATCACCATCACTGCAAAAAAAAGATTGTGCAATTCCACTCCACACCGGAGGAGAAAAGGGAGGGCCGAACATCCAAACGTCAGAAGCTCAGCTGCATGTGTTGACATGTGCCTGCTTCGCTGCTCTTTGCCTCACCTCCTACGCTACTTAAGGCTAAAACTGTCAGAAATGAAAGCCTCCAAATCCCTCATTTAACTTCCACAAACTCTTATTTTTGCTAAAGTGAAGGAAATTGCTAAAATGGCTCGTTTCCTTTAACTTCACTCCTTTTTTTGCAGCAATTTGTGATTAAAATGTATTAATTAAACCACCACACAGGAACCTTAAATGCACATAGAAAGTGCATGATTTTTTTTTTACTAGAAGTGGGACATTAAACAATAAGAAAAATGTGCAAAATTGTAATATCAAGATGTTCTGAAACACGTCTACTCTGTTTACATGTTCTCTTCCGCAGTGTTTAGTAATAAAGTTATACTAAATAGTGGTGCTCTGCTCCACAATAAACAGCAGTGTGAAGTGAAGTGAAGCCACATGCCAATGAACCACAAGCAAGACTTACCCCAGGTCCAGTTAGGCGACTCTTCCAGGAATATCTGTTTCTTTTCTTTTTTTTCTCCTCCTTACACTTCAGGAACTTTAAAAATCCTTTGACAGGCCGGCAACAACCGGAGTACTCCCATAGCGGTTTCAGGTAAAGTCCAGGAAGAAGAAGAAGAGAATAGATCAAGTTAAAAACAAAACATACAGAGTCATGGAGAGAGTTTGAACTGACGCTAACTTCAACCTCAGCGCCTTCAAAGGCTCTGAACCAAAGTGCTGCTGAGACACCTCAACACTCCCTCAGGATCCCATCTCCACCCACTTCTCACACTGTCCCTCCTCTCGCTGACAAACACACACACACACACACACTCCATGTGCCCAGATTGTGGGCTGTGCCCCCCCCCCCACCCCCTTCTCTTGCCTGTGGGCTCAGGCCTTTGGGCCTTGGCCAGAACTGTGCAAACAGGGTGTGTTGCATGTGCCTGTGTGCGTTTGTGTGTGTGTGTGTGTGTGTGTGTGTGTGTGTGTGTGTTTAGTGTCTGATGATACTCTCTCATATCTCTACAACAATGTAAAGTTAAAGTTAAATCCAAACAGATGTTTATGTTTTTATTTGTATGACATTTGTCTTGTACAGTACCTTGCATTTTTCAATTGTACATTAAAGACGTTCTAATAAATTCAGGCTCTCTACTGTCTTCCATTTATTTTTAACTTATACATGTAAAGTCACAGCATTAAACCTTTGCTCTGCACGCCATGCAGTATGCACGCCATGCAGTATGGCGTTCAGGTCTGCACCGTTTGTTTATTTAGACGTTTAAAAAAAAAAAAATCCCATATAATTTAGATAGACGGAGGTACTTCATTGACCCTAAACCACCAAACTGTGTAATGTTTTGCATTTCCTTACCTATGTGGCAACTACATGTGAACCCAACGATGCAAAACACGTCTTTGTGGTTACTCTTCATGAAATTCCAGAGTAGGATTTCCTACTGGCTCTTTCTTGAATCAAGGGAATTTACACATTTTTATGTCCATGGAAATACTCTCTCAATTTTTGAATTCTTGTCAACAGCAAAAGAATGTGCTATACGCTCGCTATATTGCTTTGATGCCAAACTTTCTGCTTTCTTAAAAGTTCCAAATCTGCTAATACACTATACCGTAAAATCCGGTGTATAAGACGCACTTTTAATACCTATTTCTCGTCTTAAAGGTTGGCTGCGTTTTATACACCGGTGCGACCAATATACCAGCATAAAATACTGAAACACGCGCCGTCATTAAAGCGGGTGCAGCAGCCCCTATCACTGCGACCTGACGTGATTAAAAACACATCCCCTGTCCCCGTGTATTGAAAGCTGAGGGCACGCTGTGCTGGGAAAGACAGTGACACAGACCAAGCTGGCTGTGCGACTTTACTCGATAGGATAGGATATAGTACTTTATTGATCCCCAGAGGGGAAATTCGGGCGTTACAGCAGCACAGACAAGAAAGCTCAAAAATACACATTAAACAGAATAGATAAGATAAATAAAAACAGGGGGTATATACAGTACAAAATGAATGATGAAGTTGTGAATTGAGACAGTATTTGCAGAGAATGACAAGATGAAGTGACAAGTGATTAAAGTGACTCTGTATGATAAATAGCAGCAAGTAATGTAAACAGCAGAGAAGAGAGGCAGTGTTGTACCACAGTAATGCAGAGTGCAGTTATATAATATAATGTAGTATAATATAATATAGTGCAATATGAACAATATAGTGTAATATAATGAAATGTTATATAATATGGACTAGTATAATAATATAATAAAAATATATAGAATGTACAGTATATATGTATATATATATTGATGCTAAATAATAATAATAATAATACAATGATAATAATGAAGCAGGTCATGTGGGTAGTGTTTTAAACAGCGCTCTGTTTTGCACCTGGGGGGGATGAGGCGTTGGCTGAAGGAGCTGCCCATCTGCCACAGCTCACCATGTAGCGGGTGAGAGGAGTTATCCAGGATGGATAAGATTTTGTCCTTCATCCTCCTCTCACCCACTGTCTCCAAATCAAGACCCACTACAGAGCGGGCCTTCCTCACCAGCTTGTTCAGCCTGTTTGCCTCACCAGTCTTGATGCCACCCCACCAGCACGCCACAGCAAAGAAGAGGGCACTGGCCACCACAGACTGGTAGAAGGTCTTCAGGAGTCTGTTGCAGACACTGAACGATCCGAGTCTCCTCAGGAAGAACATCCTGCTCTGTCCCTTCCTGAAGAGGGCGTCAGAGTTGTGAGACCAGTCCAGTTTATTGTTGATGTGGACCCCAAGGTACTTGTATGAGTCCACCCTCTCCACTTCCTCCCCCTGGATGATGACTTGGGCAGGGGACCTCTTCTTCTTCCGGTAGTCCACTACCACCTCCTTTGTTTTGCTGATGTTGAGCTTCAGGTGGTTGCTTTCGCACCATGTGACGAAGCTCTCTAACAGTCCTCTGTACTCCTTCTCGTCGTCATCAGTGATGCACCCAACAATGGAGGAGTCGTCGGAAAACGTTTGGAGGTGGCAGGAACCAGAGTTACACCTGAAGTCTGACGTGAAGAGAGTGAAGAGAAAAGGCGCCAGAACAGTTCCCTGAGGTACTCCTGTGTTGCCCGTCACTACATCAGAGACACAGCCGTCGACTCTGACATACTGTGGCCGGCCCGTGAGGCAGTTAAAAATCCAGGCTGTGGTGTCAGGGTGCAGCTGCATATCCAGCAGTTTGTCCCTCAGGAGGCAGGGCTGGATGGTATTGAAAGCGCTGGAGAAGTCAAAGAACATGACTCTCACAGTGCTTCCCTGCGTCTCCAGGTGTGACAGGGCTTTGTGGGCCAGGGAGATGATAGCATCCTCCACACCAATGTGCCTCTGATATGCAAACTGCAACGGATCCTGGAAAGCAGTGAGCAGGGTCCTCAGGTGCTGGAGAACCAGCCTCTCAAATGTCTTCATGACATGTGACGTGAGTGCCACAGGTCTGTAGTCATTGAGAGCGCTGGGACAACCTTTCTTTGGAATTGGGACGATGCAGGAGGTCTTCCACAGGTCAGGCCCCTTCATCAGCCTCGGGGAGAGGTTGAAGAGGTGCTGAAAGACTCCTGCAAGCTGCCCAGCACACACCTTGAGGATCCTGGGACTGATGTTGTCTGGTCCACTGGCTTTTCTGATGTGGAGTCTGGAGAGTTGTCTTTGTACCTGGCTGGTAGTAAGAGTGAGAGTGGGACAGTGAGCGGGGGAAGGGGTGTGGAGAACTGTCTATTGTCATGCAGGTACCTGAAGGGAGGGAGCTGGGGGGTGAGGGGGGGCTGTCCTTTGAAGCTACTGGTGAGGAGCTGAGAGGGGGGGGGGGGGGTCAGGACCTTGATGGGAGGAAGAGCAGAGTCTCCAGCGGAGGTGTGAATGGGGGCTGAGGTGGTCGGGGGAGACCTAGACCCACTATTTGAGCTCACTGGGTCGGGGGATGTGTCAAACCTATGGAAAAAATAGGTTCAACTCAGCAGCAAATACTGGGTCTCCTTTAATTCTGGTTTCGGGCCTGCTGCAGCCCGTCATCTGCTTCATGCCATTCCACATCTCCTTTGAGTTGTTCTGTCCCATCTTGGCCTCAATCCTGTCCTTGTAGTTGTTCTTGGCCTCTCTCAGCTTCTTCTTTAACTCCTTTTGGACAGCCTTGAGCTCCTCACGATCCCTAGTCAGGAAGGCCCTCTTCTTTCTGTTGAGGAGAGCTTTAATGTCTTTATCGATCCATGGTTTGTTATTTGAGAAGCAGCGGACCTTTTTGGGTAGGGACTATGGTGTCCTCACAGAAACGGATGTAGTCTGTAATACAGTGAGAGAGGCCTTCAATGTCATCACCACATTCCTCCTTAAACAGTTCCCAGTCTGTGACATTGAAGCACTCCTGCAGGGCCTCCTCTGTATCCTTAGACCAAACCTTCAAAGTCCTTGTGTAGGTGGTCTCAAGGTGGATGAGGTTGTGGTCTGATTCCCCAAGAGGGGGGAGGGAAGAAGAGCTGTATGCTCCCTTCACGTTGGCATACAGGAGGTCCAGGGTTTTATTCCCTCTTGTAGCACAGTGCACATACTGTTTAAAGTTCGTCAGGACAGGGGAGAGAGAGACATGATTAAAGTCCCCGCTGATCAGTATATATACATCTTTTCTTCCTCACAAGGTCATAACCATGCATTAAAACAGTGGTATATTGTTCCGTAAATAAACCTTGTGGAGTGCTCTTTTGATTGAAAGAGTCCTATATTAAAGTTAAAGAGTGACCAGCGGAGTCGGGCAGCGCGACTCGCAAGCTAGGAGTCTGCGCCTCACAACTTTCCCTGCAGGCTGAGAGCTCAACTACCGTACTGTAGCTAGTAGCTGCACAGAAACTGCACGTTGTAGACATCGCTGAACACAATATAAATCGTCATGCAGGAAAACAGTTTAAACTTTTTTTTTCTCTCTAAGAGACCTTCAAAACATTATATACCGGTGCGACTTATATTCCGGATTTTACGGTACTTATTATTTGAGATGTGCAAAGAAAATCTATACAGCAATTTGTCCTATTTTCTCCCACAATACTATATTGATTCCCCACATCGATATATTCTTGGATTAAAAATTTTGTTCTATTTCCCTTGAGATCCTGTAATCACAAGAACCTCCACGCCTGTAGCTGTCGCTGTTCGGCTAACAAACCGGCTCTGAGACCCGAAAGCCGCCGCGAGCAAGAGAGAGACCAGCGGTGGTGCAACTTTAGCGGAAAAAGAAATAAATAAGATGTTATTTTAGGATTGTTCCACAGCAGCTACACTCTATAGTTATAGCTGTAGACATCTGTTGTTGTTCTTTAATGTGCAAGAAGGAGTCAGATTTGTGATGCAGTGCTCTTCGTATGCACGCTGTGTGTCTGTGTCCTGTCAGACCTGCAGCTTCACAGCCATGACACGGACTGTTCAGATCCACAAGATGGCAAAAACAGGTGTTTGTAAAGTCCTTTTAGCGGTTTCATTACTATGCACAAGAGAGAAAGACAATGTAAATATGACTATCAGGTCAAATCGCTCTACACTGCCCAATGACTGACTGCCAATTACCACCACCACAGCATGTCAGCGCTATGGCACCATTTGCTCCCTATCTGACGTTATTTGGTGAGATGTTTTGTGCTTTTGTGCAAAAACTAATCCAGTAAGTAAATGAAAGAAAACAAGCTTTCTAGAAAAAGAAAGAAACAGTACAAGAGACAAATCATACACACTGACTTCAGTTAGCTAAAGCCGGTAAGTTCAAATGATTTTGAATCATGCATGCAGTGAGTTGGGGGAGTACAATTAAGTTGTTTTTCCTCTTCCATACACATGTGAAGGAAAATCATTAATATGTGTTCAGATCTCAGAGTAGAAACTCTATAACAGGCTTTACATTCAGTCGATAATAAAAAGTGTAAAATCTAATCAAGGAGGGAGACCCTGATAAAATCAGAGTCCATATATTCAGACTAAAAAACACACTGGTAAGGGCTGTCTGTAGGGCAGGAAATCTTTGGGTGTCTCACAATTTGATTTTGATTCTTGGGGTCACGATTCAATTCAGAATCTACTTTAGATTCAAAATGATTCTGGATTCAAGGATCCATGGATTCAAAGTCTGTTTTTGAATTAGTTCATAGTTCAGGATCTACTCCAGTCATCTGCGAGACTGGCTGAATTTCTTGCTGCTCAATTTGTCATTCTACTGAGTTAAAGAGCTAGCCTTAGCACTTAGCAGGCTGTGTCTTGATTCTAAATTTGGGCAGACGCTTATATTCAGAGTCAGCTGGATAAAACCCACAGGGGACTCAGAGGTCCTAAAATCTGCGACTATCCTGGATTACAAAGGTGATGAAGTATGCACAAGAGGTCTCCCTGTTCAGGCCAACTTGGGCCTGGGGCAATGTTGCTTCGTGCATCCATCAGTCCAGACTTAACAAAATATTCAGTTGACAATGATAAAGAAGAAGAAAAGCAGCCATTTTACTTATTAGCTAGAGAGAGAAAGTTTTAGCTTTATTGGCTAACTACATTATCTTTTTTTAAAAACTGGTTAATTATTTTCTTCTAACACATCTCAGCCTAATGGAGAGGGGAGTGGGGGTAATTAGCTTTGTAAGCATGACAAATTAACGTTGTGCATGCGGCTCTCTAACTGCTGGCTCCGGGCCATGAATGTGGTGAGGAGCATCATGTGGGTGTTGGCTGTATGTGATCTATACTGAGAGAGAATTAAGAGAAGTTAAGGCGTTTCTGTCCTGTCAAGATTAAAGAGCAGAGAATGTCAAAACTGACACACAACAGCCTTTAAAGCCCCGTTTCCACCAAGCAGTCCAGTTGAGTTCGGTTTCCACTGTCAGAAGTTGGGAATGGTATAACTGATCCGTACCGTCCTACTTTTTTGGTACCCATCTGTTGGGGTGCCAAGCGTACGGATCCGAGCTTGGAGCTAGACACACGGCAGTCCGTAGATTGGTTGACAGAATCTTCACTTACCATGCGACAGAGGTAATAAAAGACAAGCACAACATGCACAATGCTTAAATATCCTGTGGATTTCGAGAGAGTAATTTCAAGGCTGCCGCCCCATGGACAACCTCAGAGATGTTGATCTTCCTAGGGTCACATTTTTCTTCTTTGTTGAATTTATTGGCTGTCTACACTATGTCTCGCACTGTGATTTAGTGCTGTATAAGGTTACGGTTGGCTGTGGAAACGCAAGCAAGATCAGATTTTACCATCCCAAACCGCACCACACTGTACTGATCCAAACCTGACCGCTTGGTACAAAACCGACAAGTCCGTCTTTCAAGGACATGAGGTTGAAGAAGGGATCAAGTTCACTTCAGAGAAATGAAAGAGACATATGAATTCATCATTGTAAGCACTAGAATAATAATGTTTGTCTATGTAAAAATCACTGTCATGTCTTCACTCAGCAGAGAGAAAACTCACCAAGCTTTGGATTGTTGTGCGAGTAGCAGCCTGATAAAATAAGCCTCCTGCAGATGCTGTGAACTACAGTCATTTGTGCAGCACAGCTAGAAAAATCTGGTTTAATACCACTGTTATGTTTGTGCCAGATGTCCTCAAAAAGAAGAACAATTTTCCTCAGTCTGTGGAGACCTGACAGACTGAACGGCACAGGCTGATATTTTCTATACAGAATGTCTATTTGAAAAAAAGTTTGAGGATGTTAAGTTAGAATCTGAAAGGTAACTTTTTTTCTACCTCAGTTCAAACCAAAGTGGTGGAGCATGCGAAACGCAGTTAAAAAAGTAGTCAGAAGAGTAGGAAAAGCGCTATACAAGGTCAACTCGGGGCGGCTGGCTGCTCAGTCCGTAGGGATTTGGGTTGGGAACTGGAGGGTCGCCAGTTCAAGTCCCGGTGCTTGAACCGGCGACCCCAGAGTTGGTCTTTGTTCAGCAGGACATTTCCTTGCTGAACAAGGCACAGAATCCCCCAAACTGCTCTGATGCACTCTCTGCATAGCAGTGTGTAGCAACCCCACTCTGACATCTCTCCACCAATGCATGTCCACAGGTCCTGTTTGTTATTTTAGGGACAGGCTTCTCACACACAAATGCACAAAGAGTGCAAACCCGAATTTCCCCTTGGGTATATAAAAAAAAAAAGTATATCAAAATAAAAATAAAAAGTCAATTTACCATAAAACAAGTATAAATTTAAAGTGGTCATTCTTTAGAACAGATGAAAGCATCTGCAAATCTTTAATTTCCCGGGTTGTTTCATGAAAACAAAAGACTGGAATAAGAACAAGGCAAAGAGTTTTAAATCAGTTAATAAACTGTAAAAGGTTTTGGTTGAAGAGAAGGGGATCCACTTACTACTAGGCTGGAACAAAAAGCTAATGAATTTATCACAACCTGCCCGGGACTATTTTTACTAGTAGGAATACAAAAGAAGTAACCAAACAACATGGAAAAACAGTAAATCTGCCAACACTGAAACCCCTCCACCATTATCCCAGAGCCAAAAACAAAACAAAAACTGTGAGAACGTTTAATGTGTAGCAACCTGAATAATTATACAATGGATGGGCAATTTGGTGCATTGTGCTTTCTTATTGTCTGTGTTGAAATAAAATAGTCCAGTTTGAAGCAGAAAGGGACATGTCTATTTTGAAATGTACTATAAAAAAATATCTGTGTTGAGCCATGAAATATCCTTTTAAAGCTGGAACAGAAGGAGAGCAGAAGCTTCCCCGAGGCTCCGTGTCCAGTGTTTTCCAGGCCAAAAGGTGGAGAGAGAGCTAATGATACAGGGAAGGAGAGAGAGAGAGGACACATGGACCTGTGGAGAGAGAGAGAGAGAGAGAGGAGGGGTGGGTGGGAGATGAAAGAGGGAATAAAGAGGGGTGATGAGGTAAATGGAGGAAAGAAAGTGGGATCAATGGAGAAAAAAGAAAACGCAAAGAGGGAGAAGAACTGTAAAAGAAGGGGTGGGTAATAAGAGAAAAGAGGAGAAAAAGGATGACGAAGGGAAACATGTGAAACAAAAGCTGATGACGATAAGAAATGTAGGAGAGGGATGGCAGGTGTTACAAAAGAAATACATAAAATAAAAGGAAGCTTCAGAGATGAAAGAAAAGAGACAGAAGGGTGAAGAAAACATATAAGAAAAAAAATGGATCAATGAATGGTTTTGTAAGACAAAATGATGGACAGAGAGTTAGAGAGGAGGACAGATGAATAGAGGGAGGAGGAGAAGAGGAGGGAGGAGGTCTGCTTCTAGAAATAAACACCAACAGAAGGTGGGCAAGGAGCCACCGGCAGCAGGTGAACCTGAGCAAAGAGCAGGAGAGCCTGGAGGAAATGAAAGCTCAAATCCACCTTATGTAAGCCCCTGATGCTGCCTCATGCTGCTCTATCCATACTGCTCAACATTTACATTTACACCAGGGGTCATTGTGCACATGCGTCTGTTCCGACCGGGTTTACAGCGGGAACAAAATGTCTCCGCGAATGAAAATATCAACACAAATGTCAGCTAATCTGCGTTTGTCCCCTCAGAATCAAACAGTTAGGACTTTTTGTGATGTCTTTCTAATAGCTTAGTCACACGAGGTGGAATCAATCAGCAAAGAGGAAACGCAAACCAATTTTTATACAAAAAACAGGAAAGGGAAAAAGATTATTGAGCATGCCAGAGGAAATTGGTCCTTATACTGGCCCAGACGTTTTATTGCTGAATATTTACATGAAACTGTTCTTCCGGCTGTTTATCAGTGAAAGGGTATCTTTCCCGTCAGATTTGTCCTCACTTGTTAGGAGAAGTCATTTATCTCAACTTGAAACAAGTCGCAGCATAGATAAGTTAGAGGTGGGCAAATCACTGCAAACGGTATAGTCACAGTATTACAAAATCAAAAAGGGATCCTGCGAGCAAGCGGCAACCTCCGGTGTTGAAAAATGAAGCCAAATGCGGAAGTGCAAAAATCTGCAGTTCATCGACTCTCTGCTCGAGGCTGGCTGCAGAAGCACCAAAAGTTACATAAACTGTAAAAAGAAAAAGTCACAATAACGTAAAATTCTAAGTTAGTTTTACTTCAAGTCTGTGAAAATGTTGTGTTAACTTGATATTATACGTTTATGTCGCCTCAACTAACTGAAAGTTTTCCAACTTTGAAAAGTGATTCATATTAACTTAAAAATGGCGAGCTCTGTCGAGCCCTCCTTGCTCGCAGAGACGGGGGGGAGGGAGCAAATTTGTTGTTGCTGGTAGTGATGATGATGGTGGCGATAATAATGATGATGATGTGAACGATGATGTTGTGGAAGAATATTATAATCATTGCTATAACCTCAAGTTTTTTATCATTATTTATTCGTTTTTTGTATTTCCTTTCCTTTTTCTTCCCACTCTGATTTTCCTTGAGGATCTCCATAGCCTTCACCAGAGAGCCTATTAAACACACACACACACACACACACACACACATACAAACACACTACCCTCTCTCGATGCCGACCTCACTCGAAGCCTGTGATGCCCTATTCAACTCATGTTTGATATTGAATATTAATGTCCCTCAAAATCATGAACTTATTCCTACTCTAAACAACAAATTGTACAAGTATTGAGACATCTGGATCCTAAAGTAATTCACTTCCAAACACAAACTATACAGACAGACAGACAGACACCAGTGGGGTTAGTCAGTGCTGCAGGCATCTGAACCACAACCAGAGGTTAAAGATAAGATAAGATAAGATAATCCTTTACTTATCCCACAATGGGGAAATTTACATTGTTACAGCAGCAAAGAGCAAAAAATGCAAACACAATTTAAATTAAAAAAAATGTACAAAAAAAAGATAGATACTAAAAACAGATTTAAAAAAAAATAGAAAAAAGAGTAAGGTCCAGACTTGACTGTTAAACTGGCATATCAGTTTACTATAACTTCCCCGCTCTTTTAATAACCATGACTTTAAATCCATCATTCACTCGATTCTAAATAAAAGATTTGAGACTGTATTTGTTCTGTTATTTTGTCAAACCAATGGACTTAATTTGTTAAATTTTTGTCCTCATAATCATTTTCATAAGAACCTGTACCACAAGGTGGGTAGACTTAAAACTTTCTTTCTGCAACAAAAAGTCATAACCTGCACCTACGTATACGCATTTGAAAATGTAATTTCCAAAGTGACAGAGAATGTGTGATACTAGGTCTGCAGAGGAGATGATATGCATGTTTATAAAGTAGTCATTTGTTGTCACAAGATGGAGCATTTTGCTTTCATTGTTAAGGCCTTAATAACTGCAAGATATACAAATCAGTATACACACAAAGGCAGCTTTGGCCAAAACATGCTTCTATTTCTGATCCTTTGTTCGTTTTTTCTTTCTGTAATTTTGAACAGGAGCATGATGGAAACATATTCCAACAGAGATCTAGGTGTCTTGTCAATAGTGTACCTGCAAAGAACCAAGTTTTCTTTGTATCAGTCTATAGTCTCTAAAAGAGACTTACTGTTTCCCCTAAGGCAAACTAATTGGATCTTAATAACCAGGCATGGTAATGATGAAAGATGACGGCAGCAGAATACTCCTCTTCAGAACAACTGCATCCAAGTGGAGCCAAAAACCAGTCAGAGTGGAGCAACCCATCACCGAGGTCAGCTCCGAGTTCATCAGTTCAGCTACCTCCTGTTCATGTTCCACCTTGTGGCCCTGCAGATTGACGGATAGTGAAAGGAAGACTGTAACTAAGTGTCGACACGAGAAGCTTGCAGGTGAAGTAATGGATCGAGGCTGCAGGGTTTTAAAAAGACCTCAGATGACCTTCTTTTTTTTTTTTCTAAATGTGTCGATGTATCTATCAACAGGCTAACTTCTCTTTGACTCGTCTGTCAGAGGTGACAAGGAATTTAGGGTCTGGAGTAGGACATGGGTCAGGGGAGGAAATCAGTCAAACAATCCAAATTCTTTTACAGATTTCTTTTTTTTTTTTTGTTGGCCAAAAGGTTTAAAAGCCTTTTCACTATTCAAACTGAGCAATAACTGAGTGTCAGAGACTTGACTTATTTAATTGCACTAACTCAGTTTTTAATTCAGAACCTCAGTTCAGGTGTCGTCACGATAGTAGAATTTTAAGCTAGTGATGATTCCTAGGAAAAACAAACGATATGAACACCACATCACAGCAACACAAATAGAAGTCTTAATAATGAGTAATGTCTTGCTTTTTGCAGGTTAACTCCTGCACGCTGTCTAAATTGACAACATTTTAGCACCAAAATGTATGTTTGTATGTAGGCAGCTTTTGGTAAAACAAAAAAAAGGTGCGTGACTTAATCTCTGTAGTTTTTTTCTAAAGCTTCAGTACTTTTCATTTTGACGACCTTAGTTCAAAGTTTTCTTGGCACAGGTTCCTGTATAGCATATTCTAGCCCCTAAACTCCCATGAGATAAAGGCTGATAAAGATCAGACCTGAATTCCTCCAAACAAAAGCATATCATGATCGTCATAGTAGGTGATCTTTGCCTTTATAAACCACCACAACATTTTTTGCTGTGTGAATAAACTAAGATAAAATGCAAAGATTAAAGATTAAAAAAAAAAAAAAAAAAAAAAAGGGACTTGTCATTCTTTGCTAAGCAGGTACTGTATATCTTTAAAATGTGTTAATTCAAAACTCTCCAAATACACCTCCTCATATATCTTGGTGAAGCAATAAAAAGCCACAGGACAATTTTAAGAAATCAACGTTGGCAGTGAAGTGAATGAGTAATCTCTTTTTCTGTAACCTCCCCCACTCCCTGCAGGTTGTGAAGTAATAACCCCCATTGGGAAAGCTTTGATTTACAGTGTTTGCCCACACCTCACTTAACGCCTGCCCTGGCTGGCTGATAACGGTCATACAGGCAGCAGCAGGCTGAAAAAACATCTTGTTCTCCTGACATGAAGAGGAAGACACCATATCAACGACTTTAATTCTGACATTTATGTAGAGTCACTTTCAAAACCGTCAATTATCATTTCAATTCATCTTCATTTTCTAGTTAAAGATGTGTTAGCTTAGAAGCTAACTCTATCCACTGCCTTGATCCTGTTTCATTTCACCGACTTTTTGCTCATGAGCTCCGAGTTCAAAGTTAAATAACTTTATCTTTTTAGGGAAAATCAACAGACTCGAGTAAAACAGCCGACCAGTTCACGGCGTTATCAAAGACTGAAAAGGTTGGAAACTGAGCCAACTTGCAAATGTTATCCTCTCCCGGCTAAAGAGATATCTTCCCCACTTTGAATCACATTGAGGTGCATTAGATTCACAAATGCACCAGGAAAAATCTGCATCATCTATGTCTTTCATATCTCGTGTGTAGAAGAAGGCGTGCAGGCTAAGACCACTGGGTGTTCCTGTCTGTGTTCTGCTCCATGCTGCAGGAAGGAGTTGTCCCGGGAAGGAGGCTAATCTGTACCACAAGCTGCACCTTGGCCTGATGTGCTCTGAGGCCTAGTCCACATGCAGGCCAGTATTTTCATGAAACATAGCCTTTCTGTGCGTTTCGGCCTTTCATACACGCAAACTACATTTTAGGTCAATGAAAACGTATCTTTTGGAAAACTCCTTCCAGGAAGAAGATTTTCAGAAACTCTGTTTAAGGTGTTTAGACGATAAAAGTTTAGGGCTTATAACGTCACACTGTGCACCGGTTTCTCCTCCGTTTGACGTTAGAATAGAATAGAATAGATGTTTATTGCCATTTGCACAGGTACAGGACAGTACAGGTACATTGGAATTCTTGTGCGTTTCTCCCTGAGTCAGCTTCTACAAAAAAGTTAAAATTATATATAAAATAGACTAGCATTGTAAGAAAAAAAAGAGACTACAAAAAAGTAAAATAAATAAGTTGTATTAACAGCTAAGTAAATTTAAATAAACTGTACAGAAGTTATACACTGTATAATACAAAAAAATAAAAATAACAAGGGGAACACTGTACAATGAAATGAAAATATAAATATGTTTTCTTATTGCACTTATTATCTCTTAGTACCGCACATTAAACGAAAGAAAAGAAAACAATAACACGAAAACTACAAAAAACTTGACTCGGAGAGCTACGCTATGTCGCCCACAGGGGAGCGCCATCTTGGATCTGTTATTAATGTTGCTGACCGTACTCTTTACGTCATGATTCAGCTTAGTTTTGAGAGTTTACAAGATTTTGTCTTTACCTTTACCTAAATGTTGGGAGAATATCAACACAGATGGGCTCACATTTCAACATCATCTCAGTGTGAGCTCTTTGTCCATCCTGTCAACCACTCTTTTATCCATCAGACTCCTAAAGTACTGTATGCTGAGAGACGGAGAGGGAGGGAAGTGAATGGGACATAGACAGACAGAGGCATGCTGGGACAGATCGTGCGCTGTACCGTCACTGTTCTGGTTACAGTAGGGGAAAGGTTACCGACAGGGAGCAGAGGGAACAATCATTCATTTATTCACCTGTGCAAAGACGTTAATATGTACACAGAACTGTGTCACATCTACACATCTAAGGGGGGGAAGTATTTTCTAATGTCTGTAGTTGAATACAAATGTCTCCATTTGTTTATTTGTCCTTATTTTGAATCTATGTTTTTCATGTGCATGTAGGTGAGCCTGTGTGTATTCGACCCAGTTACAGCCCCAGCCTCCTGTTTGTGTGACTGACCTCTGTTTTGGAGTGTCTGTGTTGTTGGTGAGTGCATCATCCAGGCCGGATTTCGTCCACCTGTGCTGCTGCTGCTGCTGACGACGAAATTAGGACAGCACCTCCCGTATATGAAAATGTTGTGTTAACTCAATATTATTGTTGCACACCCCCTGTCTGCATTGGCATTATAATAATAATACCGCAAATTTGTTGTTGCTGGTAGTGATGAAGATGGTGACAATAATGATGATGATGCGAATCACGATGTTGTGGAAGAATATTATAATCATTGCTATAACCTGACGTTACTTATTGATAGCCAGCTCTCATTAATCTTGGGATTGACATCTGCTCAAGAAACGCTGACATGCTGGTTGTGTGGTGAAGGCAATTAGACCGAGATCAGTTAAAACAGTGATTCTCAAAGTGGGGCGAGGGACCCCTACACTATAATAACAAAAAGTCATAATAACATATGTTTATGTACACGTGTATATTGAGGAGAAAGTCTCTCTTTTTTATCACAGCTTCATGTGAGAGCAGATAACTAAATCTCATCTTTTTTTTTTCTCCCGACGCTAACAGACTTTTTCTCTGCTGTCAAAAGCCGTAAAAAGAGCAGAAAAAACAGCAACTTATAAAAGCAAATATTGATGATTTTATTGCAGATTTTGGGCAGAAAGGTGTCAAGAGGGTACACATCACTAGCTAATAACCTAGCATTTAAAGGGTTACAATCCTGAGTGGTAGTTTTGAGCAAATCGGAAGTTGTTTAGCTTCACAGCAGAAAAATATAAATACATTTGAGGAGGGCACAAGGGTTAAAGTTCCAGCAGTGGTGTTGTTTTACCTTGATATAAGAAGCTCGTCAAATTTATAGCATAAACATTTTGATTTATTTAGTTTTTAAAATGTACTGATTGCTAAATTTGGTAAAGAAACGGGTAAGGAGTAAAGATGCAGTTAATAAATACATTTAAAAAATCAGTCTAATGATCAGACCAAACCGGAAGTAATCAATCCTCACAGCACGAGTGCACCAGAGTCTTGAAAGCAGACGCACACAGACAACGTGAGAGGAGAGGCAACAGGTAACGCTGAAACCAAAAGAAAGACAATCCAAAACTGAACTGTGCATAGTTCATCATCTACACAGCAAATCTAAAGAGGCAGCCGGTAAGATGCTTAATGAACTTTAAAAGACTGTTTGCTGGCGTGAAAACAGCCACAGCTGACTTTGTTTGTTTCGTTTTTGACAGTTTGTTTATATTCTGCTGAGAGATTAATTTAATTTATTAAGCGCTGTCTATCAACTGTCACGGAAGCACGGGGTGATGACGGACTTTTGAATTAATTGAGTTGATTGCTTGAGTGGGTGAGGGTTAGTCTATGGAGTGAGAGGTTTACTAAAAAGTGCATGAGTTTGCATGGGTGTGAGTTAAACCGATAAATAGAATATTTATATGATAAAATACAATAAATGGTAAAATACAGAATATTAAAATGAGTTTAAAATACAAAATATATGTTAAAATGCAGAAATTTCAAATGTGTTTAAAATACAGTTAGTTAAAAATGTTGTTTGAAGGCAGCAGTTGCACTTTAATTTAATTAATGAAAAAAAACAACCTGCAGAGGCCTTAGCTTGGGCGGAAAGATAGTGCATGGTAGTCAATGGAGCCTCCACATTTGTAGGTCAGAGTCTGGAAACTGAGGATCAGGTACTGGAGTTGTTCTGGCCTGAACTTCTATCTGCAGAAGCTGAAACTGATGTTGAAGTGCTTTAAAGCGCTGTACTTGCCTTGCAGTTAGATCACAAAGCCCCATAAAGTCTCACTATAAGTCATGTTAATATTGACATGCATTACCTCAGTGGCAGTGGAGATTTTGACCAGTGTGTCCACCTGGTACAAGCCACTCCCATTCTCCTCCCTTGACACACCGCTCAGACTGTTGGTATCCTCGTTGGTGAGAAGCTCGCTGTCGCTCCACATCGCCATCTCACGGAGCTAGATACATGGAAAGAAATGTCAATCTCAATGTTTGTAAAGTAGTTAGCACAAGTGTCTATGAAGGTGGTAGAAAGACTACTCAGCAGATAATGTTATACAAGTGAGTATTTATTTACAGTGATTAAACCAACACGTGTTAACTTAACAAAACAAAACAAGTTAAAAATAATGAAGGAAACTTAATTCATAATTAAATCAGACTAAGAAACATGTTAAAGCAGCACATCCTCACCTCTCCTCATGCATGAACATATGTCTCCTTGCTTTATAGACAGCCCCATTAACAAAATGGCCGCCGCTGGGTGCAGCACAACTCAAATAGTGGGTTTAAACTTTTCTCTTAAAGCAAAGAAATCTACATAAACCCTTAAACTAACCTTATGTAACCTTAACATTACACTCTACCAGTAACTTACACATGAAAGAAATGATTAGAAAGAAAACATTTCTCAGAAATAAAACAAGACCATTTTATGTCAGCGATGACATCATCAATCTGATAAATACCCAGGAAGTGCTGGGCTATCCCCTTTTAGCTGCATGGGACCACATGAGGAACTGAACAAACGAACAAACAGAGGTAAGTATGGATAAGAGACAAACAATGATATTTTGAAATTCCAGAAACTAAATAAAAATGACTGAACTAGATCAAGACTGTGTGTTTGCTTTAAGTTAATTTCTACTTTGATGTGAACTGTAACTTAATGCTAACACAAACAACCCCGAGATAGTAAGTGCTGCAATGTTACACAAGCAAAAATAAATTAAAGCTAAATACACAACTGTAATTAAAGGGATACTTCACCCATTTGCATTAAGCTTTGCATCATTAGAAACCTGGTAGTATTTTTGAATGGTCGTGCATCCCGCCCTCGTTTGCCCCTGAGATGGGAAATCTTTGTATTTCTTGCCTGAAAGGAGCCTCCGATGACGCAAAAATCGGCATTTTGCGTCATCGGAGGCTGCTGTGGTTAGCAGGGGGTGAAACTACATTGCTAGTTACTCATATTTACGACCACTGAAGCTACAGACCAATCACACATCAGTGGGTGGGACCTCACTCCCAGTATCAAAACTCAACGTCCGCCATATTGCTTGGAAGCTATGCTAACAGGCTCTATGGAGAATGCTGATAAGAACCGACAATGGCGAAAAAAAGTATGTTTCAACTTCAAACTGATATGTATGAAGGGGATTTTGAAGGTCTTGTACTCGAATCGGATGTTCGTGGCTATCTCTACGAGCCGCAGTATGCTGCAGCCGAGGCTAATAACACCATCTGGTTTTTATGTTGCTTCCCTCCCTCACACGAGCCAGGTTGTAATAGACCCTGTTTTGTATAATGTACAAAAGGGGTTTTAGTGTTTTTAAGGCTGTTTGACATGTCAGATTTATACATTACTGCCAGCCACAATTATGAATATACATATTTATGATCTAGTTGATTTTACTTCATGTTTCAACATATACAGATAGGTTCATTCAACAATCATAACCTTTTAACTCAGGTTATATTGTTCACATCGCCTCGATCTTTAGCAGGGACAATCAAGAGTCTGTGCCTCTGTGCATCCTGGAGTCTGTCTGTGTTCCTCACAGTTCAAGGCCAAGGAGGCCTTCAGCAGACAGAAAGTCCTGTGTCTCTGCAGCTTCATCATTTTCCTCCATACTGTCTGTTCCAGTTTCAGACAAAGACGCTCTGTCAGTCGTTATCATGTCCTCACTGCGGCCTTGTGCGCCGACCCAAGACAAGAAATACAGTTTTCTTTTCTACGCATCAACAAGCCACACCTCAGCCACCTGGACATACACTGTTAAAAGGTTCAGTCAGGAATTCTGAAAAGAAGATTAAAAGATGTTCTCTGGTAGATACACAGGCGTGCAAGTCTGCAACGTTTGCTTTGCACTGTTGAAGGGTAAGGTCTGAAGGCTGATAATATTTATAACCACCAGAGTATTAGGAAATTGCAAAAGGAAAAACATTCCATAAAAGAAGGCTCCTCTTTATAATGATCTTATGAGTTTGTTTTAATGGCCCACCTATCTACCTTGAAATGTGCATGTCATCTGCTCATGATCATAGATTAGACAATGAGGTATTTGAACAAGTAATGTAGAGGAATGTAGTTTTGTTTTGTTTGGGCCATTTTTTTTCTTTATTGGAGAGGACAGCTGAAGAGAGATGGGAAATGTTGGGAGGAGAGGGTGAGGGATGACACTCAGCAAAGGCCAGAGGTCAGATTCTATACCATGGCGGCTGCCTCAATGACTATAGCCTGTGGGGCCCAAGTCATAAACGCAAGGCTGTTCGGCACCCTGAGTTTATCTATGTTAACCCCGACAACGATCGCACCGTTCCTAAACGGTTCATCCTGAACCAAATGTGTTTTGGGGTTTGTAGAGTTAAACCCTTAGAAAATCTAACTCACCTTCTCCTGTTGTTATTTTCCAGATGCATATATACTCTGGTGAGTTTTCACAAGGTGTAAGGGTATAAAGCAATTGTTGCCCAAGCCTACTGACACGCTGTTTTTCCTCTTGACTAGCTCAATGCTGATAATGCTGATTTGACTTTCTCAGGACAAATATAAAGTGCTGTTTTCAAAAATGTCCAGGTTAGAGAAAGCCTCCAAAAACAGGATTAAGATTACGACTAAACTCCACAACATAGAATCAGAAGCATCATACCTGCTCTGTGTCATTAAAGGAAATGGTCTTGAGCTTGTATAGCACTTTGACACCACAGGTCAGACCTACCCGTTCACAAGGACACATCGGACATGTGGCTGCAGGAGCTGGGGATCAAACCCCCGACCCCCCGGTTGAGAGACGACCGACTCTACCAACTAATCAGCAGCCGCCCCATAGTCTAACCAGCATTGTGAGTATCTACAGTATTTACTATTTGGATTGTGAACGAGCTGAAAACACAATTAATTTAACAAAGAACTGGTCTCTGCATGAGGTAGAGCTTTACTGTCTGGCATCATGCAGCTTTTATGTTAAATAAACTAGCTGTGATTTTACAGGTAAGTCATTCTCAGTGTGTGTTACTGTGTTACTGTCACACTCATGCTTTTTTTTGCTCTGCAGGGGTTACATCTGATCGGAGCGTCTACATTTAAGCTGCTGACAGTGAGGACCGCTGGAGTGAAACTCTACAGAGCAGCTTCAAAGCTTTCAGGCCAAACTCTGACAGCCTGTGATATGAACAAAAAAGCATTGTTGCTCCAGAACAACACATCCACCGAGGCACCAGATAGCAGAGCGTTCCACGTTTCCCCTCATACATGTTTTCTTTTTTATCTTCTGCTCTCTGCTTTGGCTCTACTGTCACTGTGCAGAGTCGGAGCTGATAACATTAAACTCACAGTTTAAATAGTTCAAACATCGCTGTTATTCCCCATCGAGTGTGCAGAGAATCAAACAAATTCTGCTGCTGCATGTGTACACTCAAATCTGCAAGTTTCAGATTCTTTTAAAAACTTTAAACACATTGTGGTTTCTCAGGAACATTACCTATCAATCTCTGCTTTGAAATGATAACAGACAAGTTGACTAAGTTTAAACCCTCAAACAATTATGACTGGTTATGTTACTGCATCCACAAGAAGTCAGGTCCAGAGAAAGAAAGTTGCACAAACTCAATAACTACCAGCCATATATAATTAAATCTATTCAAAAAATGGGGGGAAAGAGAGGTGTGGAATTGGAGGGGAGAAAGAGGGAGGTTGGGCATTAGTGACTTCCAGAGGGGTGAAGTAGTGCCAGCCCTATTGGGCAAAAGGAAATCCACTCTCAGTATATAAAGTACTAATTTCAAAAGCTACGTGTCAGAGTTAACTATTGCTCCTTTAACTTTTTTCCAGCCAGATTTATTCAGCAGTCAGGGTGAGCCGATAATGTGAACACTGCAGGTAATATTCATGAAAATTACCACGGGAGTATTTGGGTGAAGGTGGTGACGTTTATATCCTGTGACCGATGCACAACTGGTGCAATCGTGCAGATACAATTACACTTACAATAATATGAATACAAAAACTGTCATCATAGTGTCGGACTCTGTTGATTCATTCACCATCTAGGATCTGTTTTAAAATTACACTGACTTCCTTGGTACTTCATGTCCCACCTCCTGAGAACCCCGGAGGGAAAGTCTTTCCTGAAATACTGAGTGAATATGTGTTAAATGAAAAGCTAAATAAACCTTTGGCTGAATTGGGACTTCAAAAATGAAATGAACCATGTTTTAACCCTTTTCAAAATATGTAAAATTAGTATTCAGTTTGTTTTTTCCAACACTTTCACATTGAACTCTTTTTTTATTTTTTTTTGTTTTCAAAATTTGCTGTATTTTCATCACGTCCATTTAAATTTTTCGAGGCTCTGTTGTGGGGGTTTCAGTGCATCAGATGGTGAAATACAGATATATCTGACATTGAATACAAGGAAACACATTAAAACAATCAGGAGCAGCAGAGCAGACAGTAAACTAGAGACGCAGAGGAAAGAGGGACAGATGGACCGGCTGACAGAGACTGTGTGTTACGTATTAGTGGAGCATAACTGTGTCAGAAACAGCAGATCTGCTGGGAATATGCTCTTGTTTCCTGGGCCCTGCTGAGTTCACACACACACCCATACAAACACACACACACACACACACACACACACACACACACACAGTACAAACATAATGCATACACTCGCACGTGCACATGGACATACATTCAGGAGTTTTGGGCGGTCTTGTACCTCCTGCTTCAGCACCATCTGCCTCCCTGACATATGAGCCTACACCAACACCCCTCTTCCTCTTACGCACACACTTCTACTTGGGTTCCCATGTAGATCATCATTGACCATGTTAATCCCCTTATTCTTCATTGAAGAGGACCCTAGTTTTATTTGTAAACCTTAAATGTGGGTCATAAATCATTCCTACACCACTCTTACCCAGTTTTAAAAGTCTCTTACTGATCATTCTGACCCTGTATGCTTATTTTCTGCATCGCTGCTGCGCCACTTGATTCATGGACGAATACAAGATTTATTATTGTCCCCTCCAGATTATTTCTTACATCTCCAGGTAAAGCTCAATAACAGAACATTTAAAAAAAAATAAGAAAAAAAAAAGCAAATATAAGCATCCTCAAAGACTAACTAATAACATAACTAATACGATGGTAAACATTGTATGTGCTACCTTTTAGTATAGAAATAGCTGCAGAATGAGAACCACAGGGATGTGGTGTGGTACTGAAACTTTATTTAGAGCCTCCGTGTAAACAAGGCAGGACCAGGATGTCTGAGGCAGGTATTAGGGCAAGTACACAACCAAGGTAGGGTGGTCATGACACCATCATTTTAAACTCAGACATGATCCTAGTTGAGATCAAATGATATCGATAACTTTTTGGATACCACAGGAACAAATATAGAACTCCTAGGCTGAAATATTGGGTCATTTCTTTCTTTGATTTATCTCCTGCACAGTTATTAAATTGCACAAATGCATTGGCAAAGTTTCAAATTTGAGCAACTTAGACATTGTGCAGGTGTTGGCTCGCAATTTTTGATGAATGAATTCTTCTCCAATACAATTATAGTTGGCAAAATAGATGAAGTTTCAGTTCTTTACAATACTATTGGTAATTTAATAACAGAGCATGTATTGTTTTAAATCTTGTGGTATCAAAAGTATGGAAACATTTTTGACAACCTTAGACAAAGTTAATTTACAATGACTCAAACTCCACAGGTAATGGAGAGCGCAGGGTTACAGCGGGTCAGCTCTGGATACAAGGATACAAATATACTGCTAAATTTGCTAACCCCAATTTCCACATACTTGCTGCCACTCAAGTCAACAATCACTGTGTTTCCACAGCGAGCGCCGAGGCCCGTCCCCGGAGTTTGCCACCAGCGCCATTACGCTCTGCTCCGTTTCAAATACACTGCAAGTCTATTTTCGGATGTAAAATGGAGTACGCTGCAGGCACGCGTCAAGCTGGACAGAATATGACAACCCGGACAGGAAGTCAGACAAGAAAACGCACAGAGCATCCGGTCAATTTCCAAAATAAAACACAATATAACGTCTTGTGATCGTAATTTTCATCACTTCATCATCATTACGTCCAAACAGGCTCAGAATGAACAACAAATCCTCCTCAGAAAGACAAAGCAACGTGTTGTCTGCACGTTGTTCTCTTTGTTCCCGCGTGATCCTGTAGTTCTCCTGTGAGGTACAGCTGCTCGTGTTCCAGAAATGGATCCAGTGTGCAAGGAGCAAAACTGTGGCGCTGACGAGTATGTGGGGATTAGGAGTAAGAGATACAACATTCTAATACAGCACACTGGTTGTGAATGGCTATCTGACTTGTGGCAAACCGGTGTAAACCGCAGAACATTAGGAACACTGGCTGCCTGGGGCCATGAGAACATGTCTGTAGACTTTTGTGAGCAACAGTTATCTTCTGCATCAGTTTTTGCAGAAAGGTTTCAGTGATACGAGTTGTGGTCATATTCTTTAAGTCAGACACAAAAATGAAGAAATAAATAAAGTCAAACCCTGACACCATTGGACTGCTACGCCAAACTCTGACACCGTATCTCTGAGGCCACCTTGTCTGATTGAAACAAAACCCTTAGTACTGATGGGTTTACTTACTCGTTGGCTGAAGAGCCAAGACCCGCATCATTCATGGGAGACAACACGCTCTCTTGTTTTGTTTTTGGCATACCTTCAAATATTTCAGATTCGCTTTGCAGTCAAATGGGATTTTTTTTTTTTTCTCTACAATCCCTTTTTTTTATTATCATATCAAGTTTCAACCATTCCTTTCCCCTTTACCTGTTTCTCTTTTTTAATCTGTTGCTCTCTCACTCACTCTCACACACACACACACACACACACACACAGCATGTCACTGAGCGCTGACCAGGCATCAGCTGGTCCGAGGATGATCAGGGGATTTAACAGTGACGCAATGTTGGCAAAGCGTGACTGTCCCTCCTGACTTCACACATGTACCCAACGCACACACACTAACACACTGAACACACCTGCAGTGCAGTTTCAGCGACAGCTTCTGACAGGTTTATTTGGAACTCTGTCTTTCCAATGAGGATATTGGCTCATTTTTTTTTTCTCTGTTACATCGAGGCTTAAATACATGCCAGAGCAGAAACTGGTTCCTCCATGCAAATGAGCCTTTTATGAGACTCTTGAACTGCTGAACTTTTTTTTCTTCACACATCTAGACTCAGGAAAAAAACAAACCTGAAGTGTTTTGTCAATTATTATTATTATTTTTTAAACATTTATTTTTGGGCCTTTAATGGATAGACAGGACAGTGGATAGAGTGGGGAATGACATGCGGGAAAGAAGCCACAGGTGGGAAGTGAACCCGGGCCGCCCGTCTGAGACGACAGCCTCCATACATGGGGCGCGCACCAACCACTGCGCCACCAGCGCCCCATGTATGTTTTGTCAATTCAATGACAGAACTGATTGACCATGAGTCTGAATAATTGATTGAGAAAGGGTTATATTCTGGTTACAGCTTTACAAGGCTGCATCTCTCTTTCATTAACACTGACTAAATTTACATATTGAACTTTTTAAATATTTTACACTAGTTTGAAGACATAAGCCCATTTTTCCTGCATTATATGATAAACCCAGAGGATAACATCTACTGTATGTAAACTTACATGTTTCTATCTTTGCTAATTCATCTGGAACTCCATCTGTTACCTTTTTACAGTGCAGTATTGCTGGAGGCCATAAACAGACTACTTACTCTTTTGAAAATATTACAATAACAGTTGTGTGATTGACATGTGATTATAAGAGAGAGACTCAAACAGGATATCTGGAATAACCACATCAGAGTCTAACTCGTCTGATGTATCTATAAAGTACATTTACGGCTTTAATTAGATTTAAAACTGCAGGTTTGTATACATTTAATTTCCCTTTGAGCTGTCAATCTTTTTGTTACATGTGTGTCACTCTTTTGGTCTAATCATTTCATAATGAAGTTGTCAAAATGTGAAATACTTCTACACTTTTTCGATACCACACGTTTTCAAACGATATGATCTCCATTATTTTTATAGTCGATAGTATGGAAAAGAAACAAAGCTCATAAGACAGGTGTGTAGTAGAGGAATGAGTCCATAGAAAAATGCAAAAACTAAACATTTGCAACGTTTTTGTACTCACATTGCCCATGTTTTTGTGCAATTTTGACAGTGTGAAGGAGTGCCCTTGCCATCTTTGTTTATTAAAACCAAGAAGTTACTCAATATTGGATAACTCTGATTTCTGTTTTTGTTACCATGGTATTGAAAAGGCATCAATATCTTTTGATTATTACAAGGATTATATCAAAGTTTAAATTCTGGTATCATGACAACCCCACGACACACTTCAGGGATTTGCATTAAGTTAAAATAACCACTGGCCCTCGGGGCTCCACCATTTTAACCACTGATCAGGGAACATTACATTATCTTTGGAAAATGACAGTAAAAGAATTTACCCTCAAAATTAAGCAAAAGGAGCGGATGTGATGATAAAGTGTTTGTTTTTTTCCAACTCCATGAGTTCATCCTCCATCTCCTCCTCGGTTTGCTGGTTTCAAAGTCCCCATGATTCCCTGGCTCTAAATGCTGGGTGACTGGCTCTTAACCCAGGTTGCCACCACCTCAATGCAGCTCTCTTGGCATCAAAGGCTCGGCCCCCTCAATGGTCAGGAGCATGAGACCGATGAGAGTTTGGGTAGTCGGTGAGGAGCTCCTGTCGCTCACAACTCTCTACATGCAGGAGAATCCTCTCTCACATACTGCTGTACTGATGGCCATTGGGAGGTAGATTTCAGCATGAAAGCCTCGTTTTTTTTTAAACTTTCGATCACCTGTAAAATAGAATTGTATAGTTGTTGCACGGGAGTGAGCCAAAGTCAATAGAAAATGAAAAACGATTTTGCTCTCCTTACCTTCTCTGGAGTTTTTCCAAGATTGTGATTTTTTTTGTCCAGGTTTTGTAGAGCCTGTACTCTCCCATCACTTCAGTGACTGTGCTCCCCTCACACTCCAGGACGCTCTGGTAATGGTAGCACAGGGACTCAGCATTTGCGCCCTGTGAATGATCCATCTTCGGCCACACATTGTGATCAAGAGGTGGCTTCAATGTACTGCACTGCGTCCCTTGATGGATAACAGATGTTAGTGAGATACATTTTTAGAAGATGGGCACCTTTCTTGACATTGAAGACATTAAAGACGGACAAATATTTTTACCTAGTGTCAGTTTATCCTGCTGAAGACTCAATGTCTTGAGCAGGTCAAATGTATCAAGCTGGAAATGCATAAACTGGACATTGGACGTGGCTAAGGTAGCGGAGGATGTCATTTGCCCTTCCCATCACCGCAGCTGACGGCTCGGGTGTTCGCTCTGGTCTGACCTGGTCCTCAAAGTGGGCCACGAAGACTGCATAACCATTACAGGAGGAATAAGTCAACATGAAATGTTTTTTATTCAGATATTTTGAGGTCATTGAAAATAAATCTTGAAAAACTGTGGGTTTATGTTAACCATCTGGCTCCCTTCAGGTTTGTGAACCATCTCTTCCAGTGCCTCTCCCAGCATCCTGAGCTAAGGGAGCTCAGGATGTGACTTTGGGTAGTAGCTGGTGCAGAAACTGCAGCACCTCCTGCAGCTTCTTCAGCCTGAAATGCTGTTTTATGGAGTCCACCAGTCCTAACTCAAGCCTGTGTGCCACACAGTGTATTAAAAACAGGTGTGTTGTGTCCTCATTTCGCTTTGCAGCCACACCATTCCTCTTTCCCATTTGAACACCTGCACCATCTGTGCACAAGAAAACCATCTTCTCTTTCGAGTTGTCTGGACCTGCTTGTTCAAACACTTATAAAATATAAAAAGCAATTATTGATTGGCCAGGAAGAGCATAACTTTAATACACTTTACTAAATCACTTTTCTGACTGGCTTACCTGACTGTACTGCAGAAAGCACTAATCTACATGTGCCTGTTTGACATCCTCAATGCTCTAGGGAATCAAATCGTCTTGTAAAGAAGAGATACACACCCCTACAAGAGATGAATAAATGGATGGAAGCAGAGACAGCTCTTGCTTGACTTCAGAGTTAGGATTGAAGCTGGTGTTACATTTGAAACCAACAAACAGTAGCACACAGTAAGCAGGAGAAGAGATTAGGTAAGGGTGAGCTGCTTATTTCCACATCCTGACGAGAAGCTTTTGTCATGTTTTGGAATTGTCCGATTCTTCTCACTAAAGAGGAACAAGAATTTTCAAACAATAAACTTTAAGAGCACAAATGAGTAGCTCACATGAATTGAATGGAGAGGTCCTTTGCCTTCTATTTACTTTTTCTCCAAGTATGAACATGCTCTCATATTTGATCCTGTCTACAGTAATGTTCAGTTTCAATGCCCATTGTCCCTGTACTTATCTTAGGTAAGCTAATAGTTGTACAGATGCCAAAAGTGAACAATATATAAAGAGTGCATGGTGGTGCAACAGTCAATCGTAGACTGTCATTTTCCTGCTGTATTTGTGCAAATAAAGCCAATTTTCATTATTGGCATTAAACAAAATAATGCAAAGGAGGCCACGCTTAACAATTTGCAATAATGTGGTAGTGTTTGTAACTTTCTTTATCTTTAAAAATATAGAATCAAGCTTTAACCTTGACACTTCTGCTCATCATAGGGATTTCAAGTTGAAAATGTTGAATTTCACTTTAGAGAAGTCTATATCAGAATATCAATAAGAAATCCTTAATCACAGACTTCTCCCAAACATGAATAATCAGCTTTTCAGTATGACATGAGCCTCATTGTTCTTTGTTGATGCTCTGCGGAGAAAAGATTAGATGCCGACAAGTTGGTTCCGATCCCAGGAGCTCCGAGACAATATCGACAGTAAGTATTTTGGCAGCGCCGATTCTGCAGGCCGCGACGGGTTTCGTGCAAACCGGTGAGTTATGGGAGCTGTCTGTTTGACACGATGAAAGGAGGAGATTCTTTCACGTGTTCCCTTGATCTTCTCTCTCTGTACTTCCTCATGTTTCCATGTTTCGCTCCTTTTTTTCTGTTTTCTTTGGATCGCACTTTCTAATCTGTCTCCTTTTCACAGCATGCATTCAACATAGTCCCTTTGTTCTCTGCGTAATCCCCCCTTCACACCTGCAAGAAAAGGTCGTTTTAAGAAAAATGACAAAACTTTGACAACGTTTAAACAGCATGCATGGCTGGACAGTGGACACAGAAGTAGGTGGGAGTCAGGATTTTCAGTTATATATGATTTCTGCTTCAACCTGAAAATAACTGAATTAAGTTTAAAACATGTATATTAAAAAAAACTTGTAAGAAGCATATGTTTCCAAGGCAATTATAGAAATCATAACTTTTATTCTTGGTAATCCAAAACACATCTGTTAGCTCTTTTTTATTGGAACTAATTCCTACAAATAATGTGGTGGCAGAGAACTGGAAAATCCCTCTTTTAATACCACAGCAGACGACATTGTCCTCGATGTCTTAAATCACAACGTAGATTTTAATATCAATGGATATCAGTCTAGCCTGACGTGCAATACAAGAACAAACTTGTTCATACAACAGAACCTCTGTTGGTTATTTGCCTTGTGGATGATTAACATTTAATTATTCCTTAACAAAAAGAAGCCAATTGTGAGCACAGATCGCCTAGCGCCCCATGTGCAGAGGCTACAGTCCTAATCTCAGCGGCTGTGGTTTTGAGTACAACCTCGGCCCTTTGCTGCATGGCAGTCCCTGTTATCTCCACCCAACATTGCCAGTCTCTCTTCAAAATGTCCTATCCATTAAAGGCAAAGAGGCCCAAAAAATAACTAAAAAAGAAGCCAGTTGATGGAGGAACAAGTTATCTGCTGCTCAGCTTGCAGGCCCTAAGCTGCAGCAAGTGGGCTTGTAAAGTGTGCAGCCTGCCATGCCATTGTAAAGGCATTGCTTTATGTACAATGATGCAGCTAGAGATTCAAATAACAAAATGCAAGTCCACTTTGGCTCATCACTGTAGGGTTTTTGTGGCTCTTGCATGTCTGATTTTCCTACTTACATCCTCTTTTATCAGACACATATTTTCTCCAGCCAAACACTGAAGATTCACAACAGATAAGTTACTGAAGTTGGATTGAAATGATGTAAATGAACTGGTTTGTGATAATACAATTCCTGAATGAGAAGTTTCAATATACAAGTAGAAAAGATTAAATAATATCAACACCTGTTTACCACAGCAACACAAATATAAACCCCTGGGTACCCAAAATGATGAAGTCTCTTTTGTCAACCTGCAAACAATACAGAAAATGTCACTGATTTAAAATACTGTTAACAGTAACACAATAAATGATGTAATGAGGAGGATACCCTTCCATTCCATCCCAGTTATCAATAATAATCCAGTTGAAGTGTTTTGTGGTGTCTGATTCTGCACATACCCTGAACTCTTCTCTGTATTTTCGGGTGTTGTCATCATGTTGCTGCGTTTGGACATTTCTGAGTGTCAGTCGTTGTGCAGTGTAGAGCTCAAAGCAAACACTCAGCAGCTCTGGACTAAGCGACCTGATCCTTTATGTTTACATCTCTCTCTCTCTCTCTCTCTCTCTCGTGTCAGTCTGTAACAGGCACTAACACAAAATGGTGCATCTTAATGAGACGCCAACAGGTCGTCGTTATTTGTCGACCTGTGGATCGGTCTGTGTGTAGCTGCAGGTCTAACGGGACACACAGCGCGCAGATGAAGAGCGCTGCTCACAAACACATCTAACTCCTTCTTGCATGTTTTTTGCAGAGCTGTAGACATCTTTTTTTGGTCGTATCTGCTGTGAAACACTCAAAAAATAACTTCTTATTTCTTTCTTAGTGTATTGCTGTATTTCACCACCGCTGCTCTCTCTCTCTCTTGCTCACTGCTTTTAAGGGTCTAGAGGGCAGCCTACAAGCCGAACAGCGATAACGATACTTTGCTGTATCAAATTTTATTCAAAGCCCTAATGTTTCATAAACAAACAGTTGGCAGCACCTAACGTTATGCATCCTGTTGTGTATGAATGCACTTCATTAAGTTCATTATTTCTGACATGAGACTCGTAATACCAAAATTCAATCTAGAAATGTGTCTCTGCAGGTCACTTTGGTCAAGTGGTGTTTCCAGAAGTGTCCGTTAGCACCTCATGTGCACCCAACACACGTGGTCCCCACTCTGTAGTCTGAAAATGAAAAATGCTCTTCACAGAAAACCAATTTTCAACCCCCCCTCCCCCTCCCCCCCCCTTGTTTTCAGTTGGGTTTTGTTTGGTGAAAATGGAAAATGACTCTTTTTCTTCTCCTGCCTTTCTCCATTTTTATAAAATCAATCATGCGTTATTCTTTGGAGGAGCACTTTGGAGACATGACATGAAAATATGTGCGCGATCATTTTTTTTCTTTCACTCGAGAAGGAGAAGGACTTCAGAAGCGTCTCAGGTGAGAAAGCTTTTCAGGATTTAGCTTTCAAACAGCTTGAAGAGGAGAAAATGTTTGCACAACGCAAAAATGCACTCGTGGTTTCTTTTCACAATCAAACGGTTGTTGATTCTGAAAAGCCTGATTTGTAAGAAATTATAGCAATGATGATTACCATAGTATTACACTTTGAACCGCAGACAATGGGACAATACAAGGTCGGACGTTTTAATGACTTCATTCAACACGTTTACTCACTGCATCTGTCTCACACCACTCAATCTGCACTTTCTTCTGCACCTGAGACATTTCCCTCTCTTCAAAAAACTCCCACACACACACACACACACACTCAAAGTTTGGGGTGAAGCTGGAGGATTATGTTCACACTAAATCAATCAGCATCCCCTTTTTCTGACTGCCTCACCTTCTCACTTTCTGTGCATCAAAGCTCTTTGTGTCAGCGAGGAGGTGAAATCAGACAGAACCTCACAGGATGATGCTTCTTCTCAACATATTCAAGGGTTAAAGAAGTTCAAAATCAACTAGCTGACAATGAAGAAGCTTTTAAAATATCTATAGATGTTTTATGCTTGTTTTTCTTTGTTTTACATCTGCTACTTCATTTTGTTATGACAGCCCCGTCCACTCAGGGAAGCTGCTTAATCCTGTACGCACTGTGCTTACATTTTATCACTTATATTATATCATTTTGATTATAAAAAAATATATATATAATGTGACGTCAGATCCGTAGACTGTAATATTAATGGACGAAGCCTGAGTGACGTCAGACATCTTACTGCACGGGCTCTGGAGGATCATCGGCAGGAGCCGCCATGTTGGATATACTGTCTCAGCCTAACTTTCAGTCAACCGAACGGCAGGCTGAGAGCTGGAGCTGAGGCGGGTTTTAAGCCTCTTGACGAACCGTTACATCGCGCCCATCATGTCAGCTACGCGCCTAACTATAGATAACAGGTATCGTTTTCAAAATCAAAATGGAGCCGTTTAAAAAAAAAATTCACCTCCGGACAGAGTGTGCCAGTGAGGACAATAACTAATTAGACCTATTTGTTTTTTGTACCAGGCTGTAAACATGTTTATTTATGCTGTAAAAACAGCTTTTTTGCCTGTGTTGTGGATGTGACTATCTGTGTTCCTGGAGCCAGCCTCAAGCGGACACTCGACGAACTGCAGGGTTTTGGACTCCTGCATTGGCTTCATTTTTCAAGCCTGGAGGTTTGCTGCTTGGACAGATCCTGTGTTTAAAGTCTTTCATCTTCTCTGTTCTCGAGATGCGGTCTCTGGCTGAATCCACCCACCAACATCAGGACACAAACACATTTGAAGGCTTGATGAAGACTGGTGCAATGTAACTAGTAAAGGTGACGGTTGGTTTCTGGTGCTGAACTGTGAACTTGGCAAGGTTGAATTGAGTTTATTGTGTGTTGGGAATAACTCTGCTTCTTGTGCTTGCTATGAAATATAATCCTGCCACGACACTGTCTCTCAGGAAGATGTTAAATACTCGTTTACTCGTCAGACGGACCGGACGGCTCATTGGTTGTTTCACTCAGGCCCAAACATGTTTCATACGTTTTTTTTTTCCCTGAGGGAGCCCCTCCCTCTCCAACCGTTAGCCCTGCCACCGCGTGGGGGAAATGCAACAGCCCCGTCCACTCAGGGAAGCTGCTTCTAAGAACTGAGTGTCATTGCATTACTCAAGAACTTTGAGATGCATATCATTACTTGTTTAGTTATTTATCTACTTTTATCAACATGTTCAAAATGAAGGTATTAATTAATCAACTCGGTAAGAAGTGTTAGCTTCAACTTATATTACAAATTGCATTTTTACCCGAACTTTAACTGAAAGCTTGAATAGTGAATGACAGAAATGAAACAATGAGTGACTGTGCACTTGTCTAGCTCCCTCCAGCTGAATCTCCTCTAATATATTTAATCCTTTTCAAATGTCCCTAATCTTCATTTGCATTGCTTTATTTATCTTGGGAGGAGTTTCACTTCATATTGAGATTCATCCAAACTCGTTCCCAGTGGGAGCTGCACAGTTTCACCCGTCTCCCAGTGAACTGTGCTTTCCTTAAAGGAACGTTTGCAAAAGGTATGTGGCAAAGTTGTAATTCCCTAAAATTGGTTAAACTTTAAGCGGACATATGATGAAAAATCCACTTTTACAGTGTTTCTGAACATATATTTGGGTGACCTGAGTGTCTACCGACCCACAAAATGTGAAATAAACCCATCCAGTTCTTTGTGGTCTGCGTAAGTCTTACAACACAGAGAAAAGTGCTCCGTTTCAAATTTGCTCTCCTTGTGACATCACAGTGGGATTCTGGTAACAAAAAAAAAAAAAAAATCCCCTCCCCTCCCCTTGTATCTCCACCCATGGACCCCACCCCCAGCCTAGAACAAAACTTTTGCACAGGTCCGCCATTTTTATTCTTGCTACAGAGGAGTGATGTCTACCAGGAAAACTCAGGGGGGCTCATTGCATTTAAAGAGACACACACACCAAAACAGAGCGTTCTGAGAGAGCTGGTTTATACAGGGTCACAAACCTCCTCTGGTGCTTGATTCATGTTATATTTTGACCAAAGCACAGCACAGATGTTTCATTTATACCACAGGAGACTGTTTGAAAGGGTGGAAAAGGGGTATAATATGTCCTCTTTAATGATAAAAGTTAAACTAGATTTACTGATCTGAGGACTGTAATCTGACATTTCATATTCCCTGCAGGCTACAGTTTCATTAAACACTCATCAGTCATATAATGGAAAGGTAAAAGAAAAAGAAAAATGTGTCATACTGTTTTCAATTTCAATTTAACGTGCTGAGAGATTGTTGATGACTTGGCACTACTTTTTAAAGAATATAGGAGCTTTGATCGCCCTGATAGGCACTGACATGTTTAGACTTACACAATTATTAATGTCACCTCGGGAAAAAAGAAAAGATGTGTTTCATTTGAAACTCTGATTAAAAAAGTATCTGATGTGGAAAGAACTCACAAGACAACACAAAGAATCAGTCCATTAACAAAACCAGGATAGAGTTAAGGATATTTAAACGGCACGCTCTGTATTTTTCCAGAATTAGTAGAAGATTAATACTTAGTCAGAAGCTGCTGGTTATATCACAAGAAATTGAAACTTTCTACAATGTGAAGCAACCCTGACCATGACTCGTCAGGTCTAATTTTCACAACTTAACTTATTACTACAGACATTCTGAAAATGTTCCAAGGATAACAGGAATCAAGTTGTAACTTGTAACTTTTTAGGAAGGAAAACAGCTCATTACAGAAAGACACTGATAGGTTGATTCGATGGGAAACAATAACCTTTGCCAAGGCCAAGTCTTCTATGATAGGCTATGAAAATCTACAAACACAACCGCCCTATATGTCTGGAAGTACCCCTCTTAATAGCTGGATCCAGATTCCCTGCCAAAGTAAAAGGATCTATCCATGGCCCATGTTACACTCATTCGCCATGTGTCGTGAAAACATGGATAACAGGTCACTGAAGTGAATTATGCTTTTACACCACAGGTCACATCTACCCATTCACACACTGATTGTAGAGGCTGCTATGTAAAGTGACCATCAGAAGTAGCTAATCACATTCATTCGAAACTTCGAAAATATTCATGCTCCAAACAGCTCTGCTTTTGAATTTAGTAAATGAACTTCCTGATTATTGAGTCAAAATCTTGTTTTCACCCTCAACTAAAGCAGAATCTGTATCAATCCAAAAGTAAACCAAGTGAAACTGGAAGAAGACATGGAATAGTACGGCTGACAGATGGAAATGTTGTTCTCTATTTGCCAACACGTTAAAGCTGTCTAACAGATCAATTTAAAAAGTGGGCATGAGTTATGAAGTCCAATAAACCGGAGGATTAGCATACGATGGTGTTCTGAAGTGTTCTTGTGCATGTTGCTCTATGTAATTAGCAACCTGGCATGTTGTAACAGCTTTAGCCTCCTGCTGTTTCATTTTTGAACACCGTAATACCTTCAGCTCCTCTTTGTGTTCATAAAGACATGAAGCAAGCCAAAAGGGCCGAATGGAGCTCAACCAGAGGAACAAATTCAGTCTTCTGCCAGTTTGAAATTCCAAAACAGTCTTATTTTTGGGAAAATAAAAGTTTGCTTTATAGCACGTTGGCTGACAAAGAAAATGAAATTCCTCAGCACATTTGAAGAGGTATGACAAAATATCAAATTACTTTTGAACTAAACTCTTATCAGATGTTTTACTTTGTCTGTCATTGACAAAGGAACCCTGATTAAAGGATTTTGTGGTTAATTCTTTATAAAGAAACCAGATTTCCCCTGTTTGTGGACTAGAGGTCTGCAACTCGACCTAATCCCTACGGAACCAGAGGCCTGACCTCGGGCTAGGGCCGGGATGGGCTCTGTTTTTAAATACATAATTAGGCCTGGGGTCGGGTCGGGCTCCCTGCTCTTTTTCTTTCTCTTTTGGCTGCTTTAAAGTCGATGCTCCTGGCTGAAGAACTAACCTAATTCTATGTGACACACCCTCCTCATCACTCCTGAGCTGTTAATCAGGCCGGGAACAGTGACACACAAAACACAAGCGGGAGTAACACACACACACGTTCACACACTAAATTCAACACAGGGAAGCGGTACCATGTAGCAGCTGACAGCTCAGGTTCAAATCCCACCTGTAGCTCCTTTCCTACATGCCATTCCCCACTCTCTCTGTACCCAATTTCTGACTCTATCCACTGTCCAGTCTCTACAATAAAAGGCATAAAAAGCCCCCCAAAACATATATACTTTGACGAGCTGGAAAAATGTGCTTTGGATTTTATATTCCATATCATTGGAAGTGAATGTAAAAGTTGACAGAAACTTTAAAAACTTTGAGAAAATGAAACAATGACATGTTAAAACATTGTTGTCTGTGTTTTTCAGTCAGACATGAACACACAGTAATCCATCCACACAGCCTCCTCCGCTGGTCCCCATTAGTGCAGGTGGTAACAAAAAAAAGTTACTCCTGGGTGGTGACAGTTTAAATGCAGATCACGACCCAGCCTTCACTCCTGCACGGCTGCTGTCAAACTGACTGAATGCAGAACCGGGAGCGACTCATTAAACCTCCGCTCGTTGTTTATCACCGGGAGCAGCGGGGGTGGACTCTCACATTCATCACACCATTAAAACTGCATTATCAGTTTGAAAATAAATGATGTATTTTGTTATGTTACCCTTTAAAAAAAAAAAAAAGTGAACCCTGGTGATTAGTTCTCCCACAAAAATCTACCCTTTACACCTACAGTCTCATTTGTTGGCTCGTTGTTCAGGTGTCCAAGAGTTCAGAGAGATACTTCTTTGCCTGAAGAACATCAAAGATTTAAGGTGAATTTAATTTGCTATTTTATTTCTCTCACACTTTCTTGCTGTACAGTGTTGCTTTTTGGTAAGAGTATTTTCAAAGCATACTGTAAATATTTTTAAACCACCCATTTCTAGTGCCCTTTTCCTACAATACCTCCAACTCATCCAACCACTGTGTCCCCGACGGATTTACATAGTAGAATCTGATTGATCAGATTTTGCCGACCGCAGACTAATCGTGGAATGAAATTATGAAATATTCAAACATGGTCAAGAGGTTAAAGTCAGAGTCAGAAACGGCTGTGTTTAAGTCAACTAGAAAGCTAAAGCACTATCCAAGTGCATTGAAGCATTGGAGTTGTTGGAGCAATCCTGAACTGGAAAAATGGGATCATATCGGTCTTGCTCACATCGAATTTAAAACTCTGCTGCTCGCTTACAAAACCGCGACAACAACGGCCCCTCCTTAACTAAACTCCATCATACAGGTCTACACTCCTTCCTGCCCGCTACGCTCTGCCATTGAAAGGTGTCTGATCCAACCTTCTCCTCTGTCGCCCCCTGGTGGTGGAACAAACGACCAAACTCCATTCGATCTGCCTTTGCATCTTTAAGAAAAAGCTAAAGACCCAGCTCTTTCATAAATACCTACACACTTAGTGATATCGACGATGATGATGATGACGAAGGTTTTGTTTGATAATGACAGTTTTGATGCTGTGTAGAGCTCTCAAGAACAGAATGTCGATGTTGTGCTTTGCCTCTGGTCACTTTCTGTCAGCACCTGTGTGTCTGATCAGACTTAAAGCTGTTCGTCTGCACTTACTGAGGTTGTTTCCTCCTCTCTAGATCCTTGCTTGTGTTGTACTTACTATCTGATGTACGTCGCTTTGGATAAAAGTGGCTGCTAATTGAATTGTAGAAATGTAGTATTTTGAAAAAAAAACAAGAAAAAAACAAGTGTATTTCAGAATTCTCTAAAAAATATGATGTTTAATATGATGGGTTTTTTTTAAAGCGTCTGCTAAATGAATTGTAGAATATTGCAGAATTTTAAAATAATCAGACAAATCCTATTGGACTGACAAAATGTATAAAATGTCTAAAACTTTCGTTTTTGTTGTTTGTTTTGACAAAATCGAATGCAGCAGCAGCTCGACAAAAACGAATGCAGCAGCAGAAACAAAAAAAAACACTCAAGTACTTCAGTCAAGCTGCTTCATTCAAAGTGAGGAGGTGTCAAGGTTTAGTGACAAGCTGTTCAGCCTCCACTGCATTCATTAGAGTTTGAAATTGAACACTGTAGACTGCAGACATAAAGCCATTGCTGACATGTTAGAAGAGATGAAGAGAGAACATTGGAGAGGCGGGGGCGGCATTGGTAAAGTAAGTCAAGGCCTGTAAAGAGGAGGAGGAGGAGGAGAGGGGAGGAAAAGAGAAAATTCTGTGAATGAATGGGAGTATCCGCTCACCATTTTCTTCACGTGTTATACCATCCAAATATCTCTATAAGGGCACACTCACACTGGGCAATCTTCACCGTGCCCATACACGTTTGACCCCCAAAGTCCAGTTCCTTTGACTAGGGTGAGGTCTCTGGACCGTGCTCA